>NW_025747652.1:0-49678 GCF_021184085.1 Oncorhynchus gorbuscha
TCTGTTTCCGTTAAGTCGCTTTTGGGTCCTCATTCACCTGCATAACAGTATATAACTAAGGGAGGGAAGACTAGATACCTGAGACAGTATATAACTAAGGGAGGGAAGACTAGATACCTGAGACAGTATATAACTAAGGGAGGGAAGACTAGATACCTGAGACAGTATATAACTAAGGGAGGGAAGACTAGATATCTGAGACAGACAGTATATAACTAAGGGAGGGGAGACTAGATACCTGAGACAGACTGTATATAACTAAGGGAGGGAAGACTAGATAGCTGAGACAGTATATAACTAAGGGAGGGAAGACTAGATACCTGAGACAGTATATAACTAAGGGAGGGAAGACTAGATACCTGAGACAGTATATAACTAAGGGAGGGAAGACTAGATACCAGAGACAGACAGTATATAACTAAGGGAGGGAAGACTAGATATCTGAGACAGTATATAACTAAGGGAGGGAAGACTAGATACCTGAGACAGACTGTATATAACTAAGGGAGGGAAGACTAGATACCTGAGACAGTATATAACTAAGGGAGGGAAGACTAGATACCTGAGACAGACTGTATATAACTAAGGGAGGGAAGACTAGGAAATCTGAGACGTTATATAACTAAGGGAGGGAAGACTAGATAGCTGAGACAGTATATAACTAAGGGAGGGGAGACTAGATAGCTGAGACAGACAGTATGTAACTAAGGGAGGGAGACTAGATACCTGAGACAGACTGTATATAACTAAGGAGGAAGACTAGATACCTGAGACAGACTGTATATAACTAAGGGAGGGAAGACTAGATACCTGAGACAGACTGTATATAACTAAGGGAAGGGAAGACTAGATACCTGAGACAGACTGTATATAACTAGGGAGGGAAGACTAGAAATCTGAGATGTTATATAACTAATGGAGGGAAGACTAGAAATACCTGAGACTAGATAGTGAGACATATAACTAAGGGAGGGAAGACTAGACCTGAGACAGTATATAACTAAGGGGGAGAGAAGATACTAGATATCTGGAGGGAAGACAGACAGTATATAACTAAGGGAGGGGAAGACTAGATACCTGAGACAGACTGTATATAACTAAGGGAGGGAGACTAGATAGCTGAGACAGTATATAACTAAGGGAGGGGAAGACTAGATACCTGAGACAGTATATAACTAAGGGAGGAAGACTAGATACCTGAGACAGTATATAACTAAGGAGGGAGACTAGATACCAGACAGTATATAACTAGGGAGGAAGACTAGTACCAGAGACAGTATAACTAAGGAGGGAAGACTAGATATCTGAGACAGTATATAACTAAGGGAGGGAAGACTAGATACCTGAGACACTGTATATAACTAGGGGAGAAGATACTAGACAGTATATAGCTGAGACTAGATAGCTGAGACAGTATGTAACTAAGGGAGGGAGAGACTAGATACCTGAGACAGATGGTATGTAACTAATGGAGGGAAGACTAGATACCTGAGACAGTATATAACTAAGGGAGGAGAGACTAGATACCTGAGACAGACAGTATATAACTAAGGGAGGGAAGACTAGATATCTGAGACAGACAGTATATAACTAAGGGAGGAAGACTAGATACCTGAGACAGACTGTATATAACTAAGGGAGGGAAGACTAGATAGCTGAGACAGTATATAACTAAGGGAGGGAAGACTAGATACCTGAGACAGTATATAACTAAGGGAGGGAAGACTAGAAATCCTGAGACAGTATATAACTAAGGGAGGGAAGACTAGATACCAGAGACAGACATTATATAACTAAGGGAGGAAGACTAGATATCTGAGACAGTATATAACTAAGGGAGGAAGACTAGATACCTGAGACAGACTGTATATAACTAAGGGAGAGAAGACTAGAAATCTGAGACGTTATATAACTAAGGGAGGGAAGACTAGAAATCTGAGACAGTATATAACTAAGGAGGGAAGACTAGATACCTGAGACAGTATATAACTAAGGGAGGGGAGACTAGATAGCTGAGACAGACAGTATGTAACTAAGGGAGGGAGACTAGAAACCTGAGACAGACTGTATATAACTAAGGGAGGAAGACTAGATACCTGAGACAGACTGTATATAACTAAGGGAGGGAAGACTAGATACCTGAGACAGTATATAACTAAGGGAGGGAAGACTAGATACCTGAGACAGACAGTATATAACTAAGGAGGAAGACTAGAAATCTGAGACGACTGTATATAACTAAGGGAGGGAAGACTAGATAGCTGAGACAGTATATAACTAAGGGAGGAGACTAGATACCTGAGACAGACAGTATGTAACTAAGGGAGGGAGACTAGATACCTGAGACAGACTGTATATAACTAAGGAGGAAGACTAGATACCTGAGACAGACTGTATATAACTAAGGAGGAAGACTAGATACCTGAGACAGACTGTATATAACTAAGGGAGGGAAGACTAGATACCTGAGACAGACTGTATATAACTAAGGGAGGAAGACTAGAAATCTGAGATGTTATATAACTAATGGAGGGAAGACTAGATACCTGAGACAGTATATAACTAAGGGAGGGAGACTAGATACCTGAGACAGTATATAACTAAGGGAGGGAAGACTAGATATCTGAGACAGACAGTATATAACTAAGGGAGGAAGACTAGATACCTGAGACAGACTGTATATAACTAAGGGAGGGAAGACTAGATAGCTGAGACAGTATATAACTAAGGGAGGGAAGACTAGATACCTGAGACAGTATATAACTAAGGGAGGAAGACTAGATACCTGAGACAGTATATAACTAAGGGAGGGAAGACTAGATACCAGAGACAGACAGTATATAACTAAGGGAGGGAAGACTAGATATCTGAGACAGTATATAACTAAGGAGGGAAGACTAGATACCTGAGACAGACTGTATATAACTAAGGGAGAGAAGACTAGAAATCTGAGACGTTATATAACTAAGGGAGGGAAGACTAGAAATCTGAGACAGTATATAACTAAGGGAGGGAAGACTAGATACCTGAGACAGTATATAACTAAGGGAGGGAGACTAGATACCTGAGACAGACTGTATGTAACTAAGGGAGGGGGAAGACTAGATACCTGAGACAGACTGTATATAACTAAGGGAGGGAAGACTAGATACCTGAGACAGACTGTATATAACTAAGGGAGGGAAGACTAGAAATCTGAGATGTTATATAACTAAGGGAGGGAAGACTAGAAATCTGAGACAGTATGTGACTAAGGGAGGGAGACTAGATAGCTGAGACAGTATGTAACTAAGGGAGGGAAGACTAGATACCTGAGACAGTATATAAGTAAGGGAGGAGAGACTAGATACCTGAGACAGTATATAACTAATGGAGGGAAGACTAGATACCAGAGACAGTATATAACTAAGGGAGGGAAGACTAGATACCAGAGACAGACAGTATATAACTAAGGGAGGGGAGACTAGATACCAGAGACAGACAGTATATAACTAAGGGAGGGGAGACTAGATACCTGAGACAGTATATAAGTAAGGGAGGAGAGACTAGATATCTGAGACAGTATATAAGTACGGGAGGAGAGACTAGATACCTGAGACAGTATATAACTAAGGGAGGGAAGACTAGATACCAGAGACAGTATATAACTAAGGGAGGGAAGACTAGATACCAGAGACAGTATATAACTAAGGGAGGGAAGAATAGATACCTGAGACAGTATATAACTAAGGGAGGAGAGACTAGATACCTGAGACAGTATATAGCTAAGGGAGGGAAGACTAGATACCTGAGACAGACTGTATATAACTAAGGGAGGGAAGACTAGATACCTGAGACAGACTGTATATAACTAAGGGAGGGAAGACTAGAAATCTGAGATGTTATATAACTAAGGGAGGGAAGACTAGAAATCTGAGACAGTATGTGACTAAGGGAGGGGAGACTAGATAGCTGAGACAGTATGTAACTAAGGGAGGGAAGACTAGATACCTGAGACAGTATATAAGTAAGGGAGGAGAGACTAGATACCTGAGACAGTATATAACTAATGGAGGGAAGACTAGATACCAGAGACAGTATATAACTAAGGGAGGGAAGACTAGATACCAGAGACAGACAGTATATAACTAAGGGAGGGGTGACTAGATACCAGAGACAGACAGTATATAACTAAGGGAGGGGAGACTAGATACCTGAGACAGTATATAAGTAAGGGAGGAGAGACTAGATATCTGAGACAGTATATAAGTACGGGAGGAGAGACTAGATACCTGAGACAGTATATAACTAAGGGAGGGAAGACTAGATACCAGAGACAGTATATAACTAAGGGAGGGAAGACTAGATACCAGAGACAGTATATAACTAAGGGAGGGAAGAATAGATACCTGAGACAGTATATAACTAAGGAGGAGAGACTAGATACCTGAGACAGTATATAGCTAAGGGAGGGAGTCTAGATAGCTGAGACAGTATGTAACTAAGGGAGGAGAGACTAGATACCTGAGACAGACGGTATGTAACTAATGGAGGGAAGACTAGATACCTGAGACAGTATATAACTAAGGGAGGGAAGACTAGATACCTGAAACGGTGAGACAGTGGATGAAAGGAGATGGCGTTGCCATCTGTCTCTGTAGTAATTACTGCTCCGGGACTCTGCTGGGGCATTGCAGGTTCACTCTGCTCTGCTCTGCTCTGCTCTGCTCTGCTCACACACACACACACACACACACACACACACACACACACACACACACACACACACACACACACACACACACACACACACACACACACACACACACACACACACACACACAGTCTAGCTCTCTCCAAACACACACATACACGACAGTAGGTATTATCTGAGATTTCCATGCTAGCTAACTCCTGCCAGTTTTTCCCATCATCCGTGGGATTCGAACCGGTTAAGTGACCCGCCACATAGTGTCCTGCTTCCTAACCACATCGGTGCCAAGGCTGCTTCCAGTGTGTGTGTGTGTGTGTGTGTGTGTGTGTGTGTGTGTGTGTGTGTGTGTGTGTGTGTGTGTGTGTGTGTGTGTGTGTGTGTGTGTGTGTGTGTGTGTGTGTGTGTGTGTGTGTGTGTGTGTGTGTGTGTGTGTGTGTGTGCGCGCATGCTTGAGATGGCCAGACCTTGGTTGGACAGTAACATCTGTTTCTCTGGACAAAGAGGAATAATCTTTAAATCAAATATACTCCATACCCTGTCGCAATTGTTGGAAAAATTACTTGTGTCATGCACAAAGTGGATGTCCTAACCGACTTGCCAAAATTATAGTTTGTTAACAAGAAATGTGTGGAGTGGTTGAAAAAAATGTGTCTTAATGACGACAACATTAGTGTATATAAACTTCTGACATCAACTGTAATACTCTACCAGCACATGTATTATATCAGCACTATCTAATACTGTACCACCACATGTATTATATCATCACTATCTAATACTGTACCACCACCACATGTATTATATCATCACTATCTAATACTGTACCACAACCACATGTATTATATCATCACTATCTAATACTGTACCACCACCACATGTATTATATCATCACTATCTAATACTGTACCACCACATGTATTATATCATCACTATCTAATACTGTACCACCACCACATGTATTATATCATCACTATCTAATACTGTACCACCACCACATGTATTATATCATCACTATCTAATACTGTACCACCACATGTATTATATCATCACTATCTAATACTGTACCACCACCACATGTATTATATCAGCACTATCTAATACTGTACCACCACATGTATTATATCAGCACTATCTAATACTGTACCACCACCACATGTATTATATCATCACTATCTAATACTGTACCACCACCACATGTATTATATCATCACTATCTAATACTGTACCACCACCACATGTATTATATCATCACTATCTAATACTGTACCACCACCACATGTATTATATCATCACTATCTAATACTGTACCACCACCACATGTATTATATCATCACTATCTAATACTGTACCACCACATGTATTATATCATCACTATCTAATACTGTACCACCACCACATGTATTATATCATCACTATCTAATACTGTACCACCTCCACATGTATTATATCAGCACTATCTAATACTGTACCACCACATGTATTATATCATCACTATCTAATACTGTACCACCACCACATGTATTATATCATCACTATCTAATACTGTACCACCACCACATGTATTATATCATCACTATCTAATACTGTACCACCACATGTATTATATCATCACTATCTAATACTGTACCACCACCACATGTATTATATCATCACTATCTAATACTGTACCACCTCCACATGTATTATATCATCACTATCTAATACTGTACCACCACCACATGTATTATATCATCACTATCTAATACTGTACCACCACCACATGTATTATATCATCACTATCTAATACTGTACCACCACATGTATTATATCAACACTATCTAATACTGTACCACCACCACATGTATTATATCATCACTATCTAATACTGTACCACCACATGTATTATATCAACACTATCTAATACTGTACCACCACCACATGTATTATATCAGCACTATCTAATACTGTACCACCACATGTATTATATCATCACTATCTAATACTGTACCACCACATGTATTATATCATCACTATCTAATACTGTACCACCTCCACATGTATTATATCAGCACTATCTAATACTGTACCACCACATGTATTATATCAGCACTATCTAATACTGTACCACCACATGTATTATATCATCACTATCTAATACTGTACCACCTCCACATGTATTATATCAGCACTATCTAATACTGTACCACCACATGTATTATATCATCACTATCTAATACTGTACCACCTCCACATGTATTATATCATCACTATCTAATACTGTACCACCACCACATGTATTATATCATCACTATCTAATACTGTACCACCACATGTATTATATCATCACTATCTAATACTGTACCACCACCACATGTATTATATCATCACTATCTAATACTGTACCACCTCCTCCACATGTATTATATCATCACTATCTAATACTGTACCACCTCCACATGTATTATATCAGCACTATCTAATACTGTACCACCACATGTATTATATCAGCACTATCTAATACTGTACCACCACATGTATTATATCAGCACTATCTAATACTGTACCACCACATGTATTATATCACTATCTAATACTGTACCATCACATCACTATCTAATACTGTACCACCACCACATGTATTATATCAGCACTATCTAATACTGTACCACCTCCACATGTATTATATCAGCACTATCTAATACTGTACCACCACCACATGTATTATATCATCACTATCAATACTGTACCACCACCACATGTATTATATCATCACTATCTAATACTGTACCACCTCCACATGTATTATATCATCACTATCTAATACTGTACCACCTCCACATGTATTATATCATCACTATCTAATACTGTACCACCACCACATGTATTATATCATCACTATCTAATACTGTACCACCACCACATGTATTATATCATCACTACCTAATACTGTACCACCACCACATGTATTATATCATCACTATCTAATACTGTACCACCACATGTATTATATCATCACTATCTAATACTGTACCACCACCACATCAATGTATTATATCATCTCTATCTAATACTGTACCACCACCACATGTATTATATCATCACTACCTAATACTGTACCACCACCACATGTATTATATCATCACTATCTAATACTGTACCACCTCCACATGTATTATATCAGCACTATCTAATACTGTACCACCACCACATGTATTATATCATCACTATCTAATACTGTACCACCACATGTATTATATCATCACTATCTAATACTGTACCACCTCCACATGTATTATATCAGCACTATCAATACTGTACCACCACATGTATTATATCAGCACTATCTAATACTGTACCACCCTCCACATGTATTATATCAGCACTATCTAATACTGTACCACCACCACATGTATTATATCATCACTATCTAATACTGTACCACCACATGTATTATATCATCACTATCTAATACTGTACCACCTCCACATGTATTATATCATCACTATCTAATACTGTACCACCTCCACATGTATTATATCAGCACTATCTAATACTGTACCACCACATGTATTATATCAGCACTATCTAATACTGTACCACCACATGTATTATATCAGCACTATCTAATACTGTACCACCACCACATGTATTATATCATCACTATCTAATACTGTACCACCTCCACATGTATTATATCAGCACTATCTAATACTGTACCACCACCACATGTATTATATCATCACTATCTAATACTGTACCACCTCCACATGTATTATATCATCACTATCTAATACTGTACCACCACCACATGTATTATATCATCACTATCTAATACTGTACCACCACCACATGTATTATATCATCACTATCTAATACTGTACCACCACCACATGTATTATATCATCACTATCTAATACTGTACCACCTCCACATGTATTATATCATCACTATCTAATACTGTACCACCACATGTATTATATCATCACTATCTAATACTGTACCACCACCACATGTATTATATCATCACTATCTAATACTGTACCACCATCACCATGTATTATATCATCACTACCTAATACTGTACCACCATGTATTATATCATCACTATCTAATACTGTACCACCACCACATGTATTATATCATCACTATCTAATACTGTACCACCACCACATGTATTATATCATCACTATCTAATACTGTACCACCACCACATGTATTATATCAGCACTATCTAATACTGTACCACCACATGTATTATATCATCACTATCTAATACTGTACCACCACCACATGTATTATATCATCACTATCTAATACTGTACCACCACCACATGTATTATATCATCACTATCTAATACTGTACCACCACCACATGTATTATATCATCACTACCTAATACTGTACCACCACCACATGTATTATCATCACTATCTAATACTGTACCACCACCACATGTATTATATCATCACTATCTAATACTGTACCACCACCACATGTATTATATCATCACTATCTAATACTGTACCACCACCACATGTATTATATCATCACTACCTAATACTGTACCACCACCACATGTATTATATCATCACTATCTAATACTGTACCACCACCACATGTATTATATCATCACTATCTAATACTGTACCACCACCACATGTATTATATCATCACTACCTAATACTGTACCACCACCACATGTATTATATCATCACTATCTAATACTGTACCACCACCACATGTATTATATCATCACTATCTAATACTGTACCACCACCACATGTATTATATCATCACTATCTAATACTGTACCACCACATGTATTATATCATCACTATCTAATAATGTACCACCACATGTATTATATCATCACTATCTAATACTGTACCACCACCACATGTATTATGTCATCACTATCTAATACTGTACCACCACCACATGTATTATATCATCTCTACCTAATACTGTACCACCACATGTATTATATCATCACTATCTAATACTGTACCACCACCACATGTATTATATCATCACTATCTAATACTGTACCACCACATGTATTATATCATCACTATCTAATACTGTACCACCACCACATGTATTATATCATCACTATCTAATACTGTACCACCACCACATGTATTATATCATCACTATCTAATACTGTACCACCACCACATGTATTATATCATCACTATCTAATACTGTACCACCACATGTATTATATCATCACTATCTAATACTGTACCACCACCACATGTATTATATCATCATTATCTAATACTGTACCACCACCACATGTATTATATCAGCACTATCTAATACTGTACCACCACCACATGTATTATATCATCACTATCTAATACTGTACCACCACCACATGTATTATATCAGCACTATCTAATACTGTACCACCACATGTATTATATCAGCACTATCTAATACTGTACCACCACCACATGTATTATATCATCACTATCTAATACTGTACCACCACCACATGTATTATATCATCACTATCTAATACTGTACCACCACCACATGTATTATATCATCACTATCTAATACTGTACCACCACCACATGTATTATATCATCACTATCTAATACTGTACCACCACCACATGTATTATATCATCACTATCTAATACTGTACCACCACCACATGTATTATATCATCACTACTAATACACCACCACATGTATTATATCATCACTATCTAATACTGTACCACCTCCACATGTATTATATCAGCACTATCTAATACTGTACCACCACATGTATTATATCATCACTATCTAATACTGTACCACCACATGTATTATATCATCACTATCTAATACTGTACCACCACCACATGTATTATATCATCACTATCTAATACTGTACCACCACATGTATTATATCATCACTATCTAATACTGTACCACCACCACATGTATTATGTCATCACTATCTAATACTGTACCACCTCCACATGTATTATATCATCACTATCTAATACTGTACCACCACCACATGTATTATATCATCACTATCTAATACTGTACCACCACCACATGTATTATATCATCACTATCTAATACTGTACCACCACATGTATTATATCAACACTATCTAATACTGTACCACCACCACATGTATTATATCATCACTATCTAATACTGTACCACCACATGTATTATATCAACACTATCTAATACTGTACCACCACCACATGTATTATATCAGCACTATCTAATACTGTACCACCACATGTATTATATCATCACTATCTAATACTGTACCACCACATGTATTATATCAGCACTATCTAATACTGTACCACCTCCACATGTATTATATCAGCACTATCTAATACTGTACCACCACCACATGTATTATATCATCACTATCTAATACTGTACCACCACATGTATTATATCATCACTATCTAATACTGTACCACCTCCACATGTATTATATCAGCACTATCTAATACTGTACCACCACATGTATTATATCAGCACTATCTAATACTGTACCACCACCACATGTATTATATCATCACTATCTAATACTGTACCACCACCACATGTATTATATCATCACTATCTAATACTGTACCACCACATGTATTATATCATCACTATCTAATACTGTACCACCTCCACATGTATTATATCATCACTATCTAATACTGTACCACCTCCACATGTATTATATCATCACTATCTAATACTGTACCACCACATGTATTATATCATCACTATCTAATACTGTACCACCATCACCACCACATGTATTATATCATCACTATCTAATACTGTACCACCACATGTATTATATCATCACTATCTAATACTGTACCACCACCACATGTATTATATCAGCACTATCTAATACTGTACCACCACATGTATTATATCATCTTTATCACTATCTAATACTGTACCACCACCACATGTATTATATCAGCACTATCTAATACTGTACCACCACCACATGTATTATATCATCACTATCTAATACTGTACCACCACATGTATTATATCATCACTATCTAATACTGTACCACCACCACATGTATTATATCATCACTATCTAATACTGTACCACCACCACATGTATTATATCATCACTATCTAATACTGTACCACCACATGTATTATATCATCACTATCTAATACTGTACCACCACCACATGTATTATATCATCACTATCTAATACTGTACCACCACCACATGTATTATATCATCACTATCTAATACTGTACCACCACCACATGTATTATATCATCACTATCTAATACTGTACCACCACCACATGTATTATATCAACACTATCTAATACTGTACCACCACCACATGTATTATATCATCACTATCTAATACTGTACCACCACCACATGTATTATATCATCACTATCTAATACTGTACCACCACCACATGTATTATATCATCACTATCTGTACCACCACCACTGTACCACCACCACATGTATTATATCATCACTATCTAATACTGTACCACCACCACATGTATTATATCACTATCTAATACTGTACCACCACCACATGTATTATATCATCACTATCTAATACTGTACCACCACCACATGTATTATATCATCACTATCTAATACTGTACCACCACCACATGTATTATATCATCACTATCTAATACTGTACCACCACCACATGTATTATATTATCACTATCTAATACTGTACCACCACCACATGTATTATAATCACTATCTAATACCACCACCACATGTATTATATCATCACTATCTAATACTGTACCACCACCACATGTATTATATCATCACTATCTAATACTGTACCACCACATGTATTATATCATCACTATCTAATACTGTACCACCACCACATGTATTATATCATCTCTATCTAATACTGTACCACCACCACATGTATATATCATCACTACCTAATACTGTACCACCACCACATGTATTATATCATCACTATCTAATACTGTACCACCACCACATGTATTATATCATCACTATCTAATACTGTACCACCACCACATGTATTATATCATCACTATCTAATACTGTATCTAATACACCACCACATGTATTATATCATCACTATCTAATACTGTACCACCACCACATGTATTATATCATCACTATCTAATACTGTACCACCACATGTATTATATCATCACTATCTAATACTGTACCACCACCACATGTATTATATCATCACTACCTAATACTGTACCACCACCACATGTATTATATCATCACTATCTAATACTGTACCACCAGCATGTATCATGTACCACACATGGCTATATCATCACTATCTAATACTGTACCACCACCACATGTATTATATCATCACTATCTAATACTGTACCACCACATGTATTATATCATCACTATCTAATAATGTACCACACATGTATTATATCAGCACTATCTAATGTACCACCACCACATGTATTATATCAGCACTATCTAATACTGTACCACCACCACATGTATTATATCATCTCTACCTAATACTGTACCACCACATGTATTATATCATCACTATCTAATACTGTACCACCACCACATGTATTATATCATCACTATCTAATACTGTACCACCACATGTATTATATCATCACTATCTAATACTGTACCACCACCACATGTATTATATCATCACTATCTAATACTGTACCACCACCACATGTATTATATCATCACTATCTAATACTGTACCACCACCACATGTATTATATCATCACTATCTAATACTGTACCACCACATGTATTATATCATCACTATCTAATACTGTACCACCACCACATGTATTATATCATCATTATCTAATACTGTACCACCACCACATGTATTATATCAGCACTATCTAATACTGTACCACCACCACATGTATTATATCATCACTATCTAATACTGTACCACCACCACATGTATTATATCAGCACTATCTAATACTGTACCACCACATGTATTATATCAGCACTATCTAATACTGTACCACCACATGTATTATATCATCACTATCTAATACTGTACCACCACCACATGTATTATATCATCACTATCTAATACTGTACCACCACCACATGTATTATATCATCACTATCTAATACTGTACCACCACCACATGTATTATATCATCACTATCTAATACTGTACCACCACCACATGTATTATATCATCACTATCTAATACTGTACCACCACCACATGTATTATATCAGCACTATCTAATACTGTACCACCACCACATGTATTATATCATCACTATCTAATACTGTACCACCACATGTATTATATCATCACTATCTAATACTGTACCACCACCACATGTATTATATCATCACTATCTAATACTGTACCACCTCCACATGTATTATATCATCACTATCTAATACTGTACCACCACCACATGTATTATATCATCACTATCTAATACTGTACCACCACCACATGTATTATATCATCACTATCTAATACTGTACCACCACATGTATTATATCAGCACTATACTGTACCACCACCACTAATACTGTACCACCACATGTATTATATCATCACTATCTAATACTGTACCACCACCACATGTATTATATCATCACTATCTAATACTGTACCACCACCACATGTATTATATCAGCACTATCTAATACTGTACCACCCACATGTATTATATCAGCACTATCTAATACTGTACCACCACATGTATTATATCATCACTATCTAATACTGTACCACCACCACATGTATTATATCATCACTATCTAATACTGTACCACCACATGTATTATATCATCACTATCTAATACTGTACCACCTCCACATGTATTATATCATCACTATCTAATACTGTACCACCTCCACATGTATTATATCATCACTATCTAATACTGTACCACCACATGTATTATATCAGCACTATCTAATACTGTACCACCTCCACATGTATTATATCAGCACTATCTAATACTGTACCACCACATGTATTATATCAGCACTATCTAATACTGTACCACCACATGTATTATATCAGCACTATCTAATACTGTACCACCACATGTATTATATCATCACTATCTAATACTGTACCACCTCCACATGTATTATATCAGCACTATCTAATACTGTACCACCACCACATGTATTATATCATCACTATCTAATACTGTACCACCACATGTATTATATCTAATATACCACTATCTAATACTGTACCACCTCCACATGTATTATATCATCACTATCTAATACTGTACCACCACCACATGTATTATATATCACTATCTAATACTGTACCACCACCACATGTATTATATCATCACTATCTAATACTGTACCACCACCACATGTATTATATCACCTATCTAATACTGTACCACCACCACATGTATTATATCATCACTATCTAATACTGTACCACCACCACATGTATTATATCATCACTATCTAATACTGTACCACCACCACATGTATTATATCATCACTATCTAATACTGTACCACCACCACATGTATTATATCATCACTATCTAATACTGTACCACCACCACATGTATTATATCATCACTATCTAATACTGTACCACCACCACATGTATTATATCAGCACTATCTAATACTGTACCACCACATGTATTATATCATCACTATCTAATACTGTACCACCACATGTATTATATCATCACTATCTAATACTGTACCACCACCACATGTATTATATCATCACTATCTAATACTGTACCACCACCACATGTATTATATCATCACTATCTAATACTGTACCACCACCATGTATTATATCATCACTACCTAATACACCACATGTATTATATCATCACTATCTAATACTGTACCACCACCACATGTATTATATCATCACTATCTAATACTGTACCACCACCACATGTATTATATCATCTCTATCTAATACTGTACCACCACCACATGTATTATATCATCACTACCTAATACTGTACCACCACATGTATTATATCATCACTATCTAATACTGTACCACCACCACATGTATTATATCATCACTATCTAATACTGTACCACCACCACATGTATTATATCATCACTATCTAATACTGTACCACCACCACATGTATTATATCATCACTATCTAATACTGTACCACCACCACATGTATTATATCATCACTATCTAATACTGTACCACCACCACATGTATTATATCATCACTATCTAATACTGTACCACCACCACATGTATTATATCATCACTACCTAATACTGTACCACCACCACATGTATTATATCATCACTATCTAATACTGTACCACCACCACATGTATTATATCATCACTATCTAATACTGTACCACCACCACATGTATTATATCATCACTATCTAATACTGTACCACCACATGTATTATATCATCACTATCTAATAATGTACCACCACATGTATTATATCATCACTATCTAATACTGTACCACCACCACATGTATTATGTCATCACTATCTAATACTGTACCACCACCACATATTATATCATCTACCTAATATTCTAATATCATTCTATCTAATACTGTACCACCACATGTATTATATCATCACTATCTAATACTGTACCACCACCACATGTATTATATCATCACTATCTAATACTGTACCACCACATGTATTATATCATCACTATCTAATACTGTACCACCACCACATGTATTATATCATCACTATCTAATACTGTACCACCACATGTATTATATCATCACTATCTAATACTGTACCACCACCACATGTATTATATCATCACTATCTAATACTGTACCACCACCACATGTATTATATCATCACTATCTAATACTGTACCACCACCACATGTATTATATCATCATTATCTAATACTGTACCACCACCACATGTATTATATCAGCACTATCTAATACTGTACCACCACCACATGTATTATATCATCACTATCTAATACTGTACCACCACCACATGTATTATATCAGCACTATCTAATACTGTACCACCACATGTATTATATCAGCACTATCTAATACTGTACCACCACCACATGTATTATATCATCACTATCTAATACTGTACCACCACCACATGTATTATATCACCACTATTATATCAGCACTATCTAATACTGTACCACCACATGTATTATATCAGCACTATCTAATACTGTACCACCACATGTATTATATCAGCACTATCTAATACTGTACCACCTCCACATGTATTATATCAGCACTATCTAATACTGTACCACCTCCACATGTATTATATCAGCACTATCTAATACTGTACCACCTCCACATGTATTATATCAGCACTATCTAATACTGTACCACCTCCACATGTATTATATCAGCACTATCTAATACTGTACCACCACCACATGTATTATATCATCACTATCTAATACTGTACCACCACATGTATTATATCATCACTATCTAATACTGTACCACCACATGTATTATATCATCACTATCTAATACTGTACCACCACATGTATTATATCATCACTATCTAATACTGTACCACCACATGTATTATATCATCACTATCTAATACTGTACCACCACATGTATTATATCATCACTATCTAATACTGTACCACCTCCACATGTATTATATCAGCACTATCTAATACTGTACCACCTCCACATGTATTATATCATCACTATCTAATACTGTACCACCACATGTATTATATCATCACTATCTAATACTGTACCACCACATGTATTATATCATCACTATCTAATACTGTACCACCTCCACATGTATTATATCATCACTATCTAATACTGTACCACCACATGTATTATATCATCACTATCTAATACTGTACCACCTCCACATGTATTATATCAGCACTATCTAATACTGTACCACCTCCACATGTATTATATCATCACTATCTAATACTGTACCACCACCACATGTATTATATCATCACTATCTAATACTGTACCACCACCACATGTATTATATCATCACTATCTAATACTGTACCACCACCACATGTATTATATCATCACTATCTAATACTGTACCACCACCACATGTATTATATCATCACTATCTAATACTGTACCACCTCCACATGTATTATATCAGCACTATCTAATACTGTACCACCTCCACATGTATTATATCAGCACTATCTAATACTGTACCACCTCCACATGTATTATATCAGCACTATCTAATACTGTACCACCACATGTATTATATCATCACTATCTAATACTGTACCACCTCCACATGTATTATATCATCACTATCTAATACTGTACCACCTCCACATGTATTATATCAGCACTATCTAATACTGTACCACCACATGTATTATATCATCACTATCTAATACTGTACCACCACCACATGTATTATATCATCACTATCTAATACTGTACCACCACCACATGTATTATATCATCACTATCTAATACTGTACCACCACCACATGTATTTTATCATCACTATCTAATACTGTACCACCACCACATGTATTATATCAACACTATCTAATACTGTACCACCACATGTATTATATCATCACTATCTAATACTGTACCACCACCACATGTATTATATCATCACTATCTAATACTGTACCACCACCACATGTATTATATCATCACTATCTAATACTGTACCACCACCACATGTATTATATCATCACTATCTAATACTGTACCACCACCACATGTATTATATCATCACTATCTAATACTGTACCACCACCACATGTATTATATCAGCACTATCTAATACTGTACCACCACATGTATTATATCATCACTATCTAATACTGTACCACCACCACATGTATTATATCATCACTATCTAATACTGTACCACCACCACATGTATTATATCATCACTATCTAATACTGTACCACCACCACATGTATTATATCATCACTATCTAATACTGTACCACCACCACATGTATTATATCATCACTACCTAATACTGTACCACCACCACATGTATTATATCAACACTATCTAATACTGTACCACCACATGTATTATATCAACACTATCTAATACTGTACCACCACATGTATTATATCATCACTATCTAATACTGTACCACCACCACATGTATTATATCATCACTATCTAATACTGTACCACCACATGTATTATATCATCACTATCTAATACTGTACCACCACATGTATTATATCATCACTATCTAATAATGTACCACCACATGTATTATATCATCACTATCTAATAATGTACCACCACATGTATTACATCATCACTATCTAATACTGTACCACCACCACATGTATTATATCATCACTATCTAATACTGTACCACCACCACATGTATTATATCATCACTATCTAATACTCTAACTGTCACGCCCTGACCTTAGTTATCTTTGTTTTCTTTATTAGTTTGGTTAGGTCAGGGTGTGACTAGGGTGGGTATGTTAGTTTTTGTATTGTTTAGGGTTTTTTGTATATCTTGCGACGGTCACCAGGCCGGGGTCTCCAGCCACAGCCCCCGCCTGGGGTCTCCAGCGATGGTCCCCGGTCCGGGGCCTCCGGCGATGATTCGCAGTCCAGAGACTCCAGCGATGATTCACGGGTCGGTTCTACAAAGGTGGAGGGATCAGTGTATAGA
The DNA here is from genome assembly GCF_021184085.1 of Oncorhynchus gorbuscha. NCBI lineage: Eukaryota > Metazoa > Chordata > Actinopteri > Salmoniformes > Salmonidae > Oncorhynchus > Oncorhynchus gorbuscha. The sequence continues at coordinate 19,323 of NW_025747652.1, forward strand.
AGGGGGGCGGCGTCCAGAACCAGAGCCGCCACTGAGGGTAGATGCCCACCCAGACCCTTCTCTATAGATCCAGGTTTGCGTCCGGGAGTCCGCACATTTGGGGGGGGGCTACTGTCACACCCTGACCTTAGTTATCTTTGTTTTCTATTATTATTTTGGTTAGGTCAGGGTGTAAGTTAGTTTTTGTATTGTCTAGGGGGTTTTGTATATCTAGGGGTTTTTGTAAGTCTAGGCATTTGGGGCGGCAGCGTAGCCTAGTGGTTAGAGCGTTGGACTAGTAACCGGAAGGTTGTGAGTTCAAACCCCCGAGCTGACAAGGTACAAATCTGTCGTTCTGCCCCTGAACAGGCAGTTAACCCACTGTTCCCAGGCCGTCATTGAAAATAAGAATATGTTCTTAACTGACTTGCCTGGTTAAATAAAGGTTTAAAAAATAATAATAATAAATAAAAAAATATATTTAAAAAAATAAAAAAATATATAAAAAAATGTCTTTGGTGGCCTGAATTGGTTCGCAATCAGAGTGTAATGAATTTCCTCCTCTTCTTCTGAAGAGGAGAGGCGAAACGGATCAGAGGACCAATACGCGCCGTGGTAAGTGTCCATGGTTCCTTTTTAATACGTTAGTCATGAACAACTGACTACAAAAAACAAGAAATGTGAAAACTCAAAACAGTCCTATCTGGTACAAAGACAGAGACAGGAACAATCACCCACAAACACACAGTGAAACCCAGGCTACCTAAGTATCATTCCCAATCAGAGACAACTAATGACACCTGCCTCTGATTGAGAACCATACTAGGCCGAAACATAGAAATACCCAAATCATAGAAAAACAAACATAGACTGCCCACCCAACTCACACCCTGACCATACTAACTAAATACAAAACACAGGAATTAAAGGTCAGAACGTGACAGTACCCCCTCCCAAAGGTGCGGACTCCGGCCGCAAAACCTTGACCTATAGGGGAGGGTCTGGGTGGGCGTCTGTCCGCGGTGGCGGTTCTGGCGCGGGACGCGGACCCCACTTCACAATTATCTTAGTCCGCCTTATTGTCCGCCTCCGTGGCTTTCTCACCATGGCCACCCTTATCAATGACCACACTGGACAGAGGGGCAGCTCTGGACAGACGGGCAGAAGCTCTGGACAGAGGGGCAGAAGCTTGGGACAGAGGGGCAGCTGCTCTGGCGCCTCTGGGCTGAGGGACTCTGGTGCCTCTGGGTTGACTGGCGGCGCTGGGCAGACGGGTAGCTCAGACGGCACTGGAGAGGAAGGCTCTGGCGCCTCTGGGCAGAGGGGCTCTGGCGCCTCTGGGCAGAGGGGGACTGGCGCCTCTGGGCAGAGGGGGACTGGCGCCTCTGGGCAGAGGGGGACTGGCGCCTCTGGGCAGAGGGGGACTGGCGCCTCTGGGCAGAGGGGGACTGGCGCCTCTAGGCAGAGGGGCTCTGGCGCCTCTGGGCAGAGGGGCTCTGGCGCCTCAGACTCCGCCAGCGGCGCCGGACAGGCGGGACACTCCGGCAGCGGCGCCGGACAGGCGGGACACTCCGGCAGCGGCGCCGGACAGGCGGGACACTCCGGCAGCGGCGCCGGACAGGCGGGACACGGCAGACAGGCGGGACACTCCGGCAGCGGCGCCGGACAGGCGGGAGACTCCGGCAGCGGCGCCGGACAGGCGGGACCACCTGCAGGGAGGAGACAGAGAGACAACCTGGTGCGTGGAGCTGCCACAGGAACCACCAGGCTGGGGAGACCTTCAGGAGGCATGGTGTTAAGAGGAGCCTGAAGGACCGGGCTGTGGGGCAGCACTGGAGCTCTGGTGCGCAACCTTGGCACCACTTCCCCAGGCTGGACAACTACTCTAGCCCGGACCCTCCAGAGTGCAGGCACAGGTTGAACCGGGCTGTGGGTAAGCACGGGAGATCTAGTGCTTACTACACGCACCTCTCCCTTAGGCTCCACTCCTACATTTGCCCAGCACGAGCGGAGCGCAGGCAGAGGACGCACTGCACCCTCCCAGCGCCCCGGAGACACAGCACGCAGAGCCGGCGCAGGATAACCTGGACCAAGACTGCGTACCGGCAACCAGACCCACTGAGCAGGCACCATACGCCCTGGCTCAATGCCCACACTATAGCACACTGGGCTATGGGCACGCACTGGCGACACCGTGCGCTTAACCGCATAACACGTTGCCTGACCAGTAATGCGCTGCTTATCATAAGCACGAGGAGTGAGCTCAGGTCTGCTACCTGGCTTAGTACCACACCTCGTGTGCCCCCGCCCAAAAAAATTTGGGGCTGCCTCTCGTACCTGTCGCACTGCCGTGCTGGCTTCGCCAACCTCATTCTCCTGTAACCTTCCTTGCACTGCTCCATCGAATCCCAGGCGGGCTCCGGCACTCTCCCTGGGTCGACCGCCCACCTGTCTATCTCCTCCCAAGTTGTGTAGTCCAGATTCTGCTCTGATGCTGGCCGCTGTTGTTGCTGCTGCTGCTGCTGTCGTCGCTGCTGTTTACCACGCTGCTTGGTCCTAGTTGGGTGGGTGATTCTGTAATGAATTTCCTCCTCTTCTTCCGAAGAGGAGAGGCGAAACGGATCAGAGGACCAATACGCGCCGTGGTAAGTGTCCATGGTTCCTTTTTAATATGTTAAGGTACACATGAACAACTGACTACAAAAAACAAGAAATGTGAAAACTCAAAACAGTCCTATCTGGTACAGAGACAGGAACAATCACCCACAAACACACAGTGAAACCCAGGCTACCTAAGTATGATTCTCAATCAGAGACAACTAATGACACCTGCCTCTGATTGAGAACCATACTAGGCCGAAACATAGAAATACCCAAATCATAGAAAAACAAACATAGACTGCCCACCCAACTCACGCCTTGACCATACTAACTAAATACAAAACATAGGAATTAAAGGTCAGAACGTGACACAGAGGCAGTTGTTTATCGTCGTCTCTGATTGGGGACCATATTTAGGTAGCCATATTCCCTTGGATATTTTGTGGGTTCTTATTCTATGTTTAGTTGCCTGTCTGCACTATCCATATTAGCATCACGTTTCGTTTTGTTTGTTCAGTGTTGCATTTCTTTAATAAATTAAGAATGTACGCTTACCACGCTGTGCCTTTGTCTCCTCCATACAAGGAACGTGACAGAAGAACCCACCATAAAAGGACCAAGCAGCGTGGCCAGGAGGAGCAGACTTCATGGACATGGGTAGAGATACTGGAAGGAGCAGGACCCTGGACGCAGCCGGGGAGTATCGCCGTCCTAAGGAGGAGATAGAGGCAGTGAAAGCGGAACGGCGATACTACGAGGAGAAGTACCGAGGGGACAGAACTCTGCCATGGAGGCAGGTGGAAACAGCGCAGAAAGAACAGCGAAGATACGAGGGGACATGGCTAGCACGGAAGCCCGAGAGGCAGCCCCAAGAATTGTTTTGGGGGGGAGCACACGAAAAGATTGGCTGAGTTAGTTTGGAGACTTGAGCCAACTCCTCGTGCTTACTGTGGGGAGCGTGTGACTGGTCAGGCACCATGTTATGTAGAGATGCGCAGGGTGTCTCCAATTTGCATTCATAGCCCGGTGCACTCTTTTCCAGCTCCTCGCATTTGCCAGGCTAGGATGGGCATCCAGCCAGGACGGATGGTGCCGGCTCAGCGCTCCTGGTCTCCAATACACCTCCTTGGACCAGGATATCCTTCGCCGGCGCTGCGTACTGTGTCTCCAGTTCGCATTCATAGCCCGGTGTGCTCTATTCCAGCTCCTTGCATTTGCCGGGCTAGAATGGGCATCCAGCCAGGATGCATTGAGTCAGCTCTACGTTCCAGATCTCCAGTGCGCCTCCAAAGTCCCGTACGTCCTGTGCCTGCTCCCCGCACTTGCCCTGAGGTGCGTCTCTCCAGCCTCTCCAACAAACCAGCACTGCTGTTCACATCTTGCACAACTCACAAAAGTGTCCCCAGTTCCGAGTTGGCCTACTTCTTCATAGAACAAAGGAATAACCTCAACCATATTCCATAGACTGGCGATATCGTGTGGAAGCGGTAGGAACTGAAAATAGGTTCCTATTAAATATCCAATGGCAAAGACAAAATAGTGAACAGAGAGGTGGAAAACAAATCTGAACAGTTAGTCCTCTGGGTTTTGCCTGCTACATAAGTTCTGTTATACCCACAGACATGATTCAAACAGTTTTAGAAACTTCAGAGTGGTTTCTATCCAAATATATGAATAATATGCATATCTTAAATTCTTGGCATGAGTAGCAGGAAGTTGAAGTTGGGCACGCTATTTGTCCAAAAGTGAAAATTATGCCCCCTAGCTTTATAAGGTTTTTTAATGCAGCTGCAACCCAATTGAAGCCATTGGACACAGTTTATCATAGCGCTTTATTACAGGCGATAGGATCAGTACACATTGCATTTTGTATCAGAAAGTAGGCCGGCCCTCTTGAAGTGTTGTAGATCGAAACATTGTGCTCTTATTGTATATAACTCTTGTAGAGTTATAGACACCTAGAGGTTAACCATACTTTAGATCTTGGTTAACCTCTAGGTGTAGCCAGGCCAGGACTCGGTGATGAAGGATTAGATTCATGGATGGATGTATTAGATCAGATACAGATACAGCCAAAACATAGCAAAACTAGTAGCACATAATCAAGGGTAAAACTATAGTCATGAATTGATCATTAAACATTTGCATTGTGGTTCAGACCTGTTGTTCCCCCCTCATCCTTTCTTTGTCTGTGGTCTTTACAGGCTCCTAAAACAGCGGGAGCCTTGGAAACAACAAACAAGAAGATGCCAGAGTTACTCTCACTGAGGAGCTGCTGTGGATGGAGATTATTGCTCTGCTCTTTATGGGTTTCTGCTGCAGTTGTAGTGGATGGCTGAGTTAGCATCACAAATGGGAAATTGTCAGGGTCCCAAATTGCACCCTATTATCTTAAAAGAACACTCCTTTGGAACTATAGTAGTACTATAGAGGGAATAGGCTACCATTTGGGAAACATTCTTTTCCTTCCTGAGACTGGAAGTACTGTCACCCTGGATGCAGAAATACCTAAACTAGGGTTGCTGATTTGCTGGTTTTGGTGTTGGTTTGTTGATAGTTGCTTTATTAAGGAAAGTTTTACTTACCATGACTGTGAGATGTGGTTCACAAGGAGTGGAATGTTAGCTAAACTTTGGCAGTGACAAGGAGTGGAATGTTAGCTAAACTTTGGCAGTGATTAGGAGTTACAAGGAGTGGAATGTTAGCTAAACTTTGGCAGTGACAAGGAGTTTAATGTTAGCTAAACTTTGGCAGTGACAAGGAGTGACAAGGAGTGGAATGTTAGCTAAACTTTGGAAGTGACAAGGAGTGGAATGTTAGCTAATCTTTGGCAGTGATTAGGAGTTACAAGGAGTTACAAGGAGTGGAATGTTAGCTAAACTTTGGCAGTGACAAGGAGTGGAATGTTAGCTAAACTTTGGCAGTGACAAGGAGTGACAAGGAGTGGAATGTTAGCTAAACTTTGGCAGTGACAAGGAGTGATAAGGAGTGGAATGTTAGATAAACTTTGGCAGTGACAAGGAGTGACAAGGAGTGGAATGTTAGCTAAACTTTGGCAGTGACAAGGAGTGACAAGGAGTGGAATGTTAGCTAAACTTTGGCAGTGACAAGGAGTGATAAGGAGTGGAATGTTAGCTAAACTTTGGAAGTGACAAGGAGTGGAATGTTAGCTAAACTTTGGCAGTGATTAGGAGTTACAAGGAGTTACAAGGAGTGGAATGTTAGCTAAACTTTGGCAGTGACAAGGAGTGACAAGGAGTGGAATGTTAGCTAAACTTTGGCAGTGACAAGGAGTGATAAGGAGTGGAATGTTAGCTAAACTATGGCAGTGACAAGGAGTGATAAGGAGTGGAATGTTAGCTAAACTTTGGCAGTGACAAGGAGTGATAAGGAGTGGAATGTTAGCTAAACTTTGGCAGTGACAATGAGTGACAAGGAGTGGAATGTTAGCTAAACTTTGGCAGTGACAAGGAGTGACAAGGAGTGGAATGTTAGCTAAACTTTGGCAGTGACAAGGAGTGATAAGGAGTGGAATGTTAGCTAAACTTTGGAAGTGATAAGGAGTGGAATGTTAGCTAAACTTTGGCAGTGATTAGGAGTTACAAGGAGTTACAAGGAGTGGAATGTTAGCTAAACTTTGGCAGTGACAAGGAGTGGAATGTTAGCTAAACTTTGGCAGTGACAAGGAGTGACAAGGAGTGGAATGTTAGCTAAACTTTGGCAGTGACAAGGAGTGATAAGGAGTGGAATGTTAGCTAAACTTTGGCAGTGACAAGGAGTGATAAGGAGTGGAATGTTAGCTAAACTATGGCAGTGACAAGGAGTGATAAGGAGTGGAATGTTAGCTAAACTTTGGCAGTGACAAGGAGTGACAAGGAGTGGAATGTTAGCTAAACTTTGGCAGTGACAAGGAGTGACAAGGAGTGGAATGTTAGCTAAACTTTGGCAGTGACAAGGAGTGACAAGGAGTGGAATGTTAGCTAAACTTTGGCAGTGACAAGGAGTGATAAGGAGTGGAATGTTAGCTAAACTTTGGCAGTGACAAGGAGTGATAAGGAGTGGAATGTTAGCTAAACTTTGGCAGTAACAAGGAGTGATAAGGAGTGGAATGTTAGCTAAACTTTGGCAGTGATTAGGAGTTACAAGGAGTTACAAGGAGTGGAATGTTAGCTCAACTTTGGCAGTGACTTGGAGTGGAATGTTAGCTAAACCTTGGCAGTGACAAGGAGTGACAAGGAGTGGAATGTTAGCTAAACTTTGGCAGTGACAAGGAGTGACAAGGAGTGGAATGTTAGCTAAACTTTGGAAGTGACAAGGAGTGGAATGTTAGCTAAACTTTTGCAGTGATTAGGAGTTACAAGGAGTTACAAGGAGTGGAATGTTAGCTAAACTTTGGCAGTGACAAGGAGTGGAATGTTAGCTAAACTTTGGCAGTGACAAGGAGTGACAAGGAGTGGAATGTTAGCTAAACTTTGGCAGTGACAAGGAGTGATAAGGAGTGGAATGTTAGCTAAACTTTGGCAGTGACAAGGAGTGATAAGGAGTGGAATGTTAGCTAAACTTTGGCAGTGACAAGGAGTGACAAGGAGTGGGATGTTAGCTAAACTTTGGCAGTGACATTGAGTGACAAGGAGTGGAATGTTAGCTAGACTTTGGCAGTGACAAGGAGTGACAAGGAGTGGAATGTTAGCTAAACTTTGGCAGTGACAAGGAGTGACAAGGAGTGGAATGTTAGCTAAACTTTGGCAGTGACAAGGAGTGGAATGTTAGCTAAACTTTGGCAGTGACAAGGAGTGATAAGGAGTGGAATGTTAGCTAAACTTTGGCAGTGACAAGGAGTGATAAGGAGTGGAATGTTAGCTAAACTTTGGCAGTGACAAGGAGTGATAAGGAGTGGAATGGTAGCTAAACTTTGGCAGTGACAAGGAGTGATAAGGAGTGGAATGTTAGCTAAACTTTGGCAGTGACAAGGAGTGATAAGGAGTGGAATGTTAGCTAAACTTTGGCAGTGACAATGAGTGATAAGGAGTGGAATGTTAGCTAAACTTTGGCAGTGATTAGGAGTTACAAGGAGTTACAAGGAGTGGAATGTTAGCTAAACTTTGGCAGTGACTTGGAGTGGAATGTTAGCTAAACTTTGGCAGTTACAAGGAGTGACAAGGAGTGGAATGTTAGCTAAACTTTGTCAGTGACAAGGAGTGACAAGGAGTGGAATGTTAGCTAAACTTTGGCAGTGACAAGGAGTGATAAGGAGTGGAATGTTAGCTAAACTTTGGCAGTGACAAGGAGTGGAATGTTAGCTAAACTTTGGCAGTGACAAGGAGTGACAAGGAGTGGAATGTTAGCTAAACTTTGGCAGTGACAAGGAGTGACAAGGAGTGGAATGTTAGCTAAACTTTGGCAGTGACAAGGAGTGATAAGGAGTGGAATGTTAGCTAAACTTTGGCAGTGACAAGGAGTGATAAGGAGTGGAATGTTAGCTAAACTTTGGCAGTGACAAGGAGTGATAAGGAGTGGAATGTTAGCTAAACTTTGGCAGTGACAAGGAGTGACAAGGAGTGGAATGTTAGCTAAACTTTGGAGTGACAAGGAGTGACAAGGAGTGGAATGTTAGCTAAACTTTGGCAGTGACAAGGAGTGACAAGGAATGGAATGTTAGCTAAACTTTGGCAGTGACAAGGAGTGATAAGGAGTGGAATGTTAGCTAAACTTTGGCAGTGACAAGGAGTTACAATGAGTGGAATGTTAGCTAAAGAGACTGGTACCCAGGCAATCTACGGTAAGAGTCTGACTGAAAGTAAACTCCTCACTACCATTTCTCTCTTCCTTCTCCAAATGAAGTACTGCCCCCTTCCAAACTTCTCAATTTCTCATTCGTCATCATAATTTATATATATGCCACTCCAATAGGAGGAAGGTCAGCTCTACATAACTGTTGTCTGAACACACAGTCCATCTGGGTGTGCTTTGCACGCTGTCCTCTCGGAAGCCATGTGTTTGATCTGGGTAGCAGCAGCTGAATAAAACAGGCCTGTGTCCCAAATTGCATGCAATTTCCCTTATAATGCACTACTTTTGACCAAAGCCCTATAGAACTCATGTTAAAACTGGGCTCCACTTGCTCTAACAGCAAAAATGTATGAAGCCAAGAGTCTGACACACATAGTATGTGTCCCAAATGGAATCGTATTCCCTACATAGTGCATTAATACTACCTTATGAGCCCTGGTCAAAAGTAGTGCACTATAAAGGGAATGGAGTACCATTTGGGATGCAGACATACACATACGGCAGTTATACATTGGCATATTTTGCAACTGATGCCCCGAACGAGCAAAGATTCTAACATAAACAAACGACAAGACACACATATCTATTTTGGTGCTAGAAACCGTTCAATATTTTCCTCACCTCATTCTCAAAGCCCCAGTTTCCACTGGTATCTGACGGCGTCAGGTCTGCCAACAGATTTGTTGTTTGATACTCTATCTATCTGCCAACCAAACTGTTGGAGACATCTGTTGGCCTGAAATGTAAAATAGAGCCCAGTTTCATCACCCAGACTGAGAAGAAGAGAAGAAGAAGAAGAAGAGAGGGAGGATGGGGAAAGAAAGGATGGGGAAAGAAAGAAAGAGACAGAGAGAGAAGAAGAGAGGGAGGATGGGGAGAGAAAGAAAGAGAACGAGAGAGAAGAAGAGAGGGAGGACGGGGAGAGAAAGAAACAGACAGAGAGAGAAGAAGAGAGGGAGGACGGGGAGAGAAAGAAAGAGACAGAGAGAGAAGAAGAGAGGGAGGATGGGGAAAGAAAGAAAGAGACAGAGAGAGAAGAAGAGAGGGAGGGCGGGGAGAGAAAGAAAGAGACAGAGAGAGAAGAAGAGAGGGAGGATGGGGAGAGAAAGAAAGAGACAGAGAGAGAAGAAGAGAGGGAGGATGGGAGAGAAAGAAAGAGACAGAGAGAGAAGAAGAGAGGGAGGATGGGAGAGAAAGAAAGAGACAGAGAGAGAAGAAGAGAGGGAGAATGGGGAGAGAAAGAAAGAGACAGAGAGAGAAGAAGAGAGGGAGGATGGGGAGAGAAAGAAAGAGACAGAGAGAGAAGAAGAGAAGGAGGATGGGGAGAGAAAGAAAGAGACAGAGAGAGAAGAAGAGAGGGAGGATGGGGAGAGAAAGAAAGAGAACGAGAGAGAAGAAGAGAGGGAGGACGGGGAGAGAAAGAAACAGACAGAGAGAGAAGAAGAGAGGGAGGACGGGGGGAGAGAAAGAAAGAGACAGAGAGAGAAGAAGAGAGGGGGGACGGGGGGGAGAAAGAAAGAGACAGAGAGAGAAGAGAGGGAGGGGGGAGAGAAAGAAAGAGACAGAGAGAGAAGAAGAGAGGGAGGACGGGGAGAGAAAGAAAGAGACAGAGAGAGAAGAAGAGAGGGAGGATGGGGAGAGAAAGAAAGAGACAGAGAGAGAAGAAGAGAGGGAGGATGGGGAGAGAAAGAAAGAGACAGAGAGAGAAGAAGAGAGGGAGGGCGGGGAGAGAAAGAAAGAGACAGAGAGAGAAGAGAGGGAGGATGGGGAGAGAAAGAAAGAGACAGAGAGAGAAGAAGAGAGGGAGGATGGGAGAGAAAGAAAGAGACAGAGAGAGAAGAAGAGAGGGAGAATGGGGAGAGAAAGAAAGAGACAGAGAGAGAAGAAGAGAGGGATGATGGGGAGAGAAAGAAAGAGACAGAGAGAGAAGAAGAGAGGATGCGGAGAGAAAGAAAGAGACAGAGAGAGAAGAAGAGAGGGAGGATGGGGAGAGAAAGAAAGAGACAGAGAGAGAAGAAGAGAGGGAGGATGGGGAGAGAAAGAAAGAGACAGAGAGAGAAGAAGAGAGGGAGGATGGGAGAGAAAGAAAGAGACAGAGAGAGAAGAAGAGAGGGAGAATGGGGAGAGAAAGAAAGAGACAGAGAGAGAAGAAGAGAGGGATGATGGGGAGAGAAAGAAAGAGACAGAGAGAGAAGAAGAGAGGGAGGGTGGGGAGAGAAAGAAAGAGACAGAGAGAGAAGAAGAGAGGGGGGATGGGGAGAGAAAGAAAGAGACAGGGAGAGAAGAAGAGAGGGAGGATGTGGAGAGAAAGAAAGACAGAGAGAGAAGAAGAGAGGGAGGATGGGGAGAGAAAGAAAGAGACAAAGAGAGAAGAAGAGAGGGAGGATGGGGAGAGAAAGAAAGAGACAGAGAGAGAAGAAGAGAGGGAGGATGGGGAGAGAGAAAGAAAGAGAGAGAAGAAGAGAGGGAGGATGGGGAGAGAAAGAAAGAGAGAGAGAGAAGAAGAGAGGGAGGATGGGGAGAGAAAGAAAGAGAGAGAGAGAAGAAGAGAGAGAGGATGGGGAGAGAAAGAAAGATGAACATGGACTCTTATCTATTCAAACAGTCATTATATAGATAAAGAGAAGAGGATTCACCTCACAGTGTGACAGTGTTTCACACAGATCTAAACGGTTCAGTAGAAGCTTTCTGTCTCTGAAGTATTTCACAGCGCTCTCATACACTATAAGATGTGTCCTATTGTTCATTAGTTGAGACTGTCTATGTATGAAAAGAGAAATGCTGAAAAGAAAATATAGTTTGCGTCCAAAATGGCATTCTATTCCCGATAGTGAACAACTTTAACCAGAACCCATATGGAAACGGGTTCCATTTGAAACACAGCCATTGAGAACTGCTGCTTTCTAAATATAAAATACAGGCCAGATAGGAGAGCGTACGACACAACGCACCTACTTACCCAGCAGGCAGATACCGGAGAGAGAGAGACGACATTGTGAATCACTAATGATTGAGCCGAGGTGACAATTTGTTTGTTTTGGTCCTATCATTAAGCGATGGCACATTAGAATGACAGAACATGGGTGGGGTTCCACGGGGACTGGTTTCTGTTCTAACCATTCTACGGCTGTGTGCAGTAATGAAACACTGTGGTAATGACAGCTCTGATGCCTTCTGAAAGGTCAAGCCTGAGGGTGAGCTTACTGCAGTTATATCTCTCAATTTACTGTTGTGTTTTCAAACGCAGCACTATTAACACTACAATCTCCGTGAAAACAATCTGGCCCTCATCGCCAAGTATTGATTTTCCTCTAGTGGTGTCGTCGTTGGTTGGGCCATAAATTGATTTAAGCATTCAGAATGTAGTTAAATCAACTGCTGTTATGTCTCGTCTGTTCTTTATTAGCAGTAGTTCTGAATCAGGCTGGTGCTTTTAAATAGTAGACGAGACATGATGGAAGTTGATTTAATTATGTTCTGAATCCTGGTTTTCAAAAAGGAGATGGAATACAATGCTGATGTTCAATCAAACCCGAATGTGACTTATCCACACTGCTACACTACCACCCTACCAGTACATACTGAGTTCCAAATGGCATGCTATTTACTATAGTGGACTTCTTAATAGGGTGCCATTTTGGAGGTACAGTATATGCCATTTGACATTAAACCAATACAAAGCAAAGAAACTACCGTTGCACAGTACTAAGGGAGAGGGATGGGGCCTTAAGATTAGAAACAGCTAAATAGAGTTGGTGCTACAGTATATTGGATTCTGCGAGATAGAACCATACATACCAACTAATAGATTTCCTCTCAAACAGAGATATTAGGTACATGCTTCCATGTGGTCGCTCTCTTCAATGAATTGTAATAAAGGCCCAGTGCAGTCAAAAACTTGATTTCTTGTGTTTTATGTATATTTACATACTATGAGGTTGGAGTAATACTGTGAAATGGTGAAAATGATAATAATACATTTTTAGTGTAAGAGCTGTTGAAAAGTCCACCTGAAATTTCATCCTGTTGTGGTGTAATGGAGTTTTGACCTGCCTGGTGACTTCAGGCAGTACATTAGTTAATAGACCAATAAGAAGTTCCAAACCTGCCAATAACAGCTAGTTTTCCCCTCCCCACTCAGACCTCTCCCAGACAGTCCTAGCAAAATTCTTGCTTGAGAAATTGCTCTTGCTAAGAAGCTTTTTTTTTTTTTTTTTTTACATGTTAATTGAAAACAATCACAGTAAGGTACTTAATTGTTACCCAGAAATGATTTTATATTCCGGTAAAAACAGTTGCATTGGGCATATAAGTGACCACATGCTAGATGAATACCTGGCCACATTCATGCAACCCCAAGGTACTACACCCTCTTCTGGCTCAAGTAAATAAATGTGTCTGCCTCTCTGCCTACCTACCTCTCTGCCTGCATCTCTGCCTGCCTCTCTGCCTGCCTGCCTCTCTGCCTGCCTGCCTGCCTCTCTGCCTACCTCTCTACTTGCCTGCCTGCCTGCCTGCCTCTCTGCCTGCCTGTCTGCCTGTCTCTCTGCCTGCCTCTCTGCCTGCCTGCCACTCTGCCTGCCTCCGTCCCTAACTCCCTGTCTGCCTGCCCTTCCCTGCCTGCCTGCCTGTCTGCCTGCCTGCCTCCCTCCCTATGTCCCTGTCTGCCTGCCTGCTTCCCTGCCTGCCTCTCTGCCTCCATCCCTGCTTCCCTGCCTACCTCTCTGCCTGTCTCTCTGCCTGCCTCTCTGCCTTCCTCCCTGATTGCCACCCTGCTTGCCTCCCTCCCTATCTCCCTGTCTGCCTGCCTGCTTCCCTGCCTGCCTCTCTGCCTGTCTCTCTGCCTGCCTCTCTGCCTCCATCCCTGCCTCCCTCCCTGCCTGCCTGACTTCCTGCCTCTCTGCCTCCTTCCCTCCCTGCATCCCTGCCTACTTCACTGTCTGACTTTCCTATCTCCCTGTCTCCCTGCCTGGCCTGTATGTGGTGTGTGTGGTGTGTGGGTTTGTGTGTGTGTGTGTGAGTACAGTTAGTTATCCCTCCCAACCATGTCTACTGAATTAATGACAACAGCAGTTAAAGACAATGTGATATGCTCTCTGCGACAACCCCAGAGAACAGATCACAGGAACTGAAACAGATTTGTGTGTGTGTGTGTGTGTGTGTGTGTGTGTGTGTGTGTGTGTGTGTGTGTGTGTGTGTGTGTGTGTGTGTGTGTGTGTGTGTGTGTGTGTGTGTGTGTGTGTGTGTGTGTGTGTGTGTGTGTGTGTGTGTGTGTGTGTGTGTGTGTGTGTGTGTGTGTGTGTGTGTGTGTGTGTGTGTGTGTGTGTGTGTGCGTGCGTGCGTGCGTGTGTGTGTGTTACAGTGAAAGACAGTACCCATGGGGCTCCTTGCAGAGAGAGTTCTCCAGGAGGTGAATTGGCCTTGTGGCTTCACCATGCGGCAGCTGCCACACACACGCGCATACACACACATGTACACACACACACAACGCCGCAGGCTGCCTGTCCTGTCTGCCTGAGGTCAGCCCCCCAAGGTGGAGAAGACCTTATGCTGCTCACGTATCTGACAGCTACAACACACACCACACACCACACACACACAGACACACACACACACACACAGTCACACTCAGACTCTCAGCATGCCACATCTTCTTGCACGGATCTGTTCTATACTGTCAAATTGGGATTAAAATGGTGTATACATGCACAAACACAGGCTGCAACACCTGACACACACACACACACACACAAGCTGCGAGCCACAGGGAAACGCCCTCAGTATAGCAGCCCAGTAGACAGAGTAACACTGCCTTCTAGTGCAGGGAGAGGGAGGCTGTCTGATCAGACCTTATCGTCATCATTCTAAACTGAACTGAAATATAAAGGCAACATGCAACAAGGTTTTACTGAGTTACAGTTCATATAAGGAAATCAGTCAATCTAAATAAATACATGAGGCCCTAATCTATGGATTTCACATGACTGAGAATGCAGATATGCATCTGTTGTTCACAAATATGATTTTTTTTTAAGGTAAGGGCATGGATCAGAAAACCAGTCAGTATCTGGTGTGACCATCATTTGCCTTATGCTGCGCTGCACATCTCCTTCACATAGAGTTGATCAGGATGTTGATTGTGGCCTGTGGAATGTTGTCCCATTACTTTTCAATGGCTGTGAGAAGTTGCTGGACATTGGCGGGAACTGGAACACGCTGTCGTGCAATTGTGTTTGTTGTCTGTGGTTTATGCCTGCCTGCCCATACCATAACCCCTCCACCAGCATGGGGCACATCAGCAAATGATACCACACACGTGGTCTGCTGTTGTGAGGCCGGTTGGACTTACTGCCAAATTCTCGAAAACAATGTTGGAAGCAGCTTATGGTATAGAAATTAACATTCAATTCTCTGGCAACAGCTCTGGTGGACATTCCTGCAGTCAGCATGCCAATTGCATGTTCCCTCAAAACTTGAAACATTTGTGGCATTGTGTTGTGTGACAAAACTGCACATTTTAGTGGCCTTTCTGAGATCTTTTGTTTCAGCTCGTGAAACATGGGACCAAAACTTTACATATTACGTTTTTATTTTTGTTCATTATAGTTCGGTATGTCTTTAGCTCCATTTACATAGGCTGCCTGTTTCTGATCTTTTTTCCACTCAGCTCAGATTCGTTGCCTAAAATTGGGTATCAAATCAGATTTGGGCAACCTGTGTAAACCCACCTAATGGAGGGAGTTCAATTAGGCTAAACGGGAGTGCACCACCTATGGCCCGTCATGTGACCGGCAAAAGTGTTGAAATAGAAACGCCCTTCTCAAATCAAACAGTAATCTGAGCTGTCCGGTCATATTGTGAGCAGGGCAGCATGGTGCATCGTT
The DNA here is from genome assembly GCF_021184085.1 of Oncorhynchus gorbuscha. Classification (NCBI taxonomy): domain Eukaryota; kingdom Metazoa; phylum Chordata; class Actinopteri; order Salmoniformes; family Salmonidae; genus Oncorhynchus; species Oncorhynchus gorbuscha. Next base: position 34,577 of record NW_025747652.1, read on the forward strand.
CAGAAACACATAATCTTGGTTAACCCAGAAGTAAAGTATTGCGTAATTGATCAGATGCTCGATTAAGTTCTGCATTTTAAGAGAAGAGATCGTAACCAGAATGAAGAGCTCCGCCGTCTTTCTTTCCAAGTTACGGGCAAGTCTATGGGCTAAATGCCTCCTTCCCTTTCTAAATTGTGATTTGTCCAAAGCACCAAAACGCTCGTTATCTCACACATCCTGTTGTATCATGACAGATCTACGATATCATTTATGTTGATGTAGTCTGTCCACAAGAGACTAAAAAACTGGGTTTCCATACAAATGTATGCTCAAATTTTCTAACTAGTTTTCCTTGGAAAGACAGATGAAGCACGTTGTTTTATCAAGATCAAACTAAACTTTTCCATGTGAATCCTAAAACAATACTCCACGTGTTTGACATCAGCCTTAACGCCAGGAGGCATCCTGGTTTCCAGAGGTGTAAAGTACTAAAGTAAAACCACTTTAAAGTACTACTTGCGTAGTTCTTTGGGGTATGTGTACTTTACTATTCATATTTTTGACCATTTTACTTTCACCATTTTACCATTTACTTTTACTACATTACATTCCTCATGAAAATAATGTACTTTCTACTCCATACATTTCCCTGATACCCAAAAGTACTAGCTACATTTCGAATGCCTAGAAGGACAGAAGAATTGGCCAATTCACACACTTATCAAGAGAACATCCCTGGTCATCCCTACTGCCTCTGATCTGGCAGACTATCCGTAAATTAAGAAAATAAGAAAATGGTGCCATCTGGATGTGAAATTATTTATACTTTTACTTTTGATACTTAAGTATATTTTAGCAATTACATTTACTTTTGATACTTAAGTATATTTAAAATCAAACACTAGACTTTTACTCAAGTAGTATTTAACTTGGTGACTTTTACTTGAGTCATTTCCTGTTAAGGTATCTTTACTTTTACTCAAGTATGATAATTGGGTACTTTATTGAACTCTGCTGGTATCAAAACAAATGCAATTACTTTTCACCAGGTGAAAATGCCGCCGACCCAGGCCATCAAAAACACACTCACTGTAAACAGCATCTGTATGGTCCTTCTGTGGCTCAGTTGGTAGAGCATGGCGCTTGGAACGCCAGGGTAGTGGGTTCGATTCCCGGGACCACCCATACGTAGAATGTATGCACACATGACTGTAAGTTGCTTTGGATAAAAGCGTCTGCTAAATGGCATATATTATTATTATATTATGTGCTAGTTTAAGTCCCTGAACTTGCCTCTGACTTGGCTTGAACCAGGGCCCTCTGCCTCACAGAGCTACAGTCTTTAGTTCTAGTCCTGGAGAGCTACAGTCTTTAGTTCTAGTCCTGGAGAGCTACAGTCTTTAGTTCTCCTAGGATAGGATAAGTAATCCCTCTCACCCCCCCTTTAAGATTTAGATGCACTATTGTAAAGTGACTGTTCCACTGGATGTCATAAGGTGAATGCACCAATTTGTAAGTCGCTCTGGATAAGAGCGTCTGCTAAATGACTTAAATGTAAATGTAGTCCTACAGAGCTACAGTCTTTAGTTCTAGTCCTACAGAGCTACAGTCTTTAGTTCTAGTCCTACAGAGCTACAGTCTTTAGTTCTAGTCCTACAGAGCTACAGTCTTTAGTTCTATTCCTACAGAGCTACAGTCTTTAGTTCTAGTCCTACAGAGCTACAGTCTTTAGTTCTAGTCCTACAGAGCTACAGTCTTTAGTTCTAGTCCTACAGAGCTACAGTCTTTAGTTCTAGTCCTACAGAGCTACAGTCTTTAGTTCTAGTCCTACAGAGCTACAGGCTTTAATTCTAGTCCTACAGAGCTACAGTCTTTAGTTCTAGTCCTACAGAGCTACAGTCTTTAGTTCTAGCCCTACAGAGCTACAGTCTTTAATTCTAGTCCTACAGAGCTACAGTCTTTAGTTCTAGTCCTACAGAGCTACAGTCTTTAGTTCTAGTCCTACAGAGCTACAGTCTTTAATTCTAGTCATTCAGAGCTACAGGCTTTAATTCTAGTCCTACAGAGGTACAGGCTTTAGTTCTAGTCCTGGAGAGCTACGCTCTTTAGTTCTAGTCATTCAGAGGTACAGGCTTTAATTCTAGTCCTACAGAGCTACAGGCTTTAGTTCTAGTCCTGGAGAGCTACGCTCTTTAGTTCTAGTCATTCAGAGCTACAGGCTTTAATTCTAGTCCTACAGAGGTACAGGCTTTAATTCCAGCCCTGGTCCTCGAGAGTTACAGAGTGTGTGGGCTTATGACAACATCTTTGTATAACTACTAACACCAGCCACAGCACAAAGTCCATCCTCGTTCAATCCAGTCTTGCATAACATCACCGCTCACACATTTGCTCTGAGAGTGCTTTGTTCTACTGATTCCTAACTTTCCCAAATATGCCTAATGTGACATTCCCATCCATAGCAGATCATATAATGAGAAATGGCACCCTATTCTCTATATAGTGTGCTACTTTGTCCAGAGCTTATAGTGCTCTAGTCAAAAGTAGTGCATTATACAGGGAATAGGGTGCCATTTGGGACACATTCATTAGATGCATTCATGCATAGATCCACATGATGAGCACAATAGAGATTTGTAATTCTAAATCCTTCTCTATGACATTTGCTCAGGGAATTCATTATGCATGCGGAATGCATTCGGGACTGCATATGCATGAGGCTGCAAAGCATTCTCTCCCGTGTCCTGTCAGTTCACTCCTGTCACACGCATACACACAGAGAGACAGAGAGACAGACAGAGAGACAGACAGACACACACACACGCATAGGGGAGAGGGGGGTAAGTTGAGCCATTTTTACATTCAGCATCACTCTGTCAAGAGAAATATAGTATTCCTTCTAACAAAGATATCTACACATATTTCAGGATGTTGTATATCCCTGGAAGTTTTGAAAACATAGTTTGTCCAAAAAAGTGGTGTCTTTGCATAAGTGCATATAAGTGGACGCACATGGTATTTCGGCAACTTAAAAAATAAAAAACGTTATATCAGAGTTGTGCCTGTTGTCATAGAGATAGATAGAGGACTCATCGTGGATATAACCGGTTTTAGTACGGACATTGTCATTGAGGGCTTCCAACATTTTAAAATAGTCAACTGGGTGGGGATTCCTATGAGTTGGGAGCAATCAGCCAATGACGAAGAAAATGTACTGCTTTAAAATGGAGATGCCCATGCTGTCACAGACGCTATAATGGCACAGAGCACTAATCTTTGTATCTATCTGTTGTTCACACATGTATGTGCCATTTCAATGGCTAGAATGGTCCCATCTGATCTCACCTCCTCCTGCCTACCTTCCAGCAGTCACTTGACTATCTTGTCAATATAATAGACGATCTTTGATTCTCCCAAACAATGGGTGCGTATTACACAGGTGTGGCGATTCTGTTGCAAACCGCTTACTCCAAATGCTCTTCAAAGTGATGTAAAAGCTATTGGGTTCTTAAACGGATGTTGTAGTTCATTTTAATTGTATCGTTTTCACATGTTGCAATTTCAGTCTGAAAAGTCTGCAAAGTGTTTGGCACAAGCTGCACATCTATCCCGAGCCGCGTTCTCAGAGCATGCGCAGGCCAACTGGCTGGAGTGTTTACGGACATTTTCAACCTCTCACTATACCAGCCTGTCATCCGCACTTGCTTCAAGACAGCCACCATTGTTCCTGTACCCAAGCAAGCTAAGGTAACTGAACTAAATGACAATCACCAATGACAATCATGAAGTTCTTTGAAAGTCAAGGACCAGATCACCACCATTATACCCGACACACTTGTGTCACGAACCGGCTCAAAGCCCGTAACAAAGGGAGACAACATGGAGATAAGGAGTAGCAAAATATGTATTTATTAACTAAAGCAACTAAGTATAATATACAATGGTGTGTGTAATCAGTAATCAGTAGTGTAAGTGAGTGTTTTGCATGCATGAATGTGATAATGCAGGGTGATGAAAGGTGCCAAAGCAAACAAACAAAAGGCCACCAAGAACCACAACACAATCTACAACGGGTGTCTGCATGGAGAGAGTCTCCTCCATGAATATGGAAGAGGTCTATTTATCCTGGGAGACACCTGGCCCAGGTGTTTCCCATGTAGCTGACGACCCTCTCAACTCCGCCCACTGGCATCCTAATAAGGAAACAAGAACAAAGACAGAATACGGCAGACAGAGTGGGAGGGTCGTCACATTCCCCCCCATAAAACCGGGGACCAACAAGGACCCCGGAACAACATACCAGCCTCCCGCGTCCCAAATTGACACAGGCACCCGCGTCCCAAATTGACACAGGCACCCGCGTCCCAAATTGACACAGGCCTCTGCGTCCCAAATTGACACAGGCCTCTGCGTCCCAAATTGACACAGGCCTCTGCGTCCCAAATTGACACAGGCCTCTGCGTCCCAAATTGACACAGGCCTCTGCGTCCCAAATTGACACAGGCCTCTGCGTCCCAAATTGACACAGGCCTCTGCGTCCCAAATTGACACAGGCCTCTGCGTCCCAAATTGACACAGCCTCTGTGCCCCAAATTGATGAGGGTTTACGTGTTCACACTTACAATTTGCCCCAGCCAACCTCCTCCCCAGACCTCAGCAACCTTCGCACAGGAAGCAACATTTAAGAGGAAAGAAAACAAGACCAGGAGGGAGCAGACAGGACAGAGAGAACATGACAATACGAAACAATGGTCAGTCACGTAAACATTAGGAACAAGGCGCACGAGAGAGCGCATCAGCAATCACGTTTTCAGTCCCCCGGATGTGCCTCACATCGAGATGGAATGATTGTAAAAATAAACACCATCGCATTATCCTCTGGTTTGGACACATCATGGACCTCAAAAAAGTGAGGGGGTTATGGTCGGTGTAGACCACAATAGGTACTACCCCGACCCGACATACACTTCGAAGTGTTGTAGCGCCCAAATGAGTGCTAGCGCTTCCTTTTCAATAACCGAATAGTTCAACTGATAATCGTTAAACTTTTTAGAAAAGAAACTAACAGGCCTCTCAATCCCAGACACATCTGCTTGCAGCAAAACTGCACCTGCCCCCACATGACTAGCATCCACCTGCAAGGTAAATGACAAATCCATGCGAGGAGCAGCCAGCACTGGAGTTGAGGTAAGCAACCTCTTTGAATCTTCAAAAGCGTGTTGACAACGAGTAGACCAAACGTAAACAGCCTTAGCTTTCAGCATATCTGTCAAGGGAGCGACCACAGTAGAGAAGTTATTACAAAAACTACGGTAATAACCAATCATGCCCAAGAAACGCATCAGTTCCTTTTTAGTAGTTGGTGGTGGAAAAGCATCAATAGCCACCACTTTAGCCCGAACAGGACGCACTTCACCCTGCCCAACCACTTTTCCAAGGTATGTAACGGTCGCCTGAGCAAACTCACATTTTGCCAGATTGATTGTGAGGCGACCCGCAGCCAGACGTTCAAACAAGGCTTGAATACGGGACAGATGTTCTTCCCAAGTATCTGCATAGATCACTACATCGTCCAAATAAACAGCGCACCCGGTCAGACCGGCGACAACCCTGTTCATAAGTCGCTGAAAAGTGGCAGGTGCATTGCGCAGACCGAAACTCATAACTGAATACAAGTACAGACCAAAGGGTGTAATAAAGGCAGATATTTCACGTGCCCTACTCGTCAGTGGCACCTGCCAATAGCCTTTTAACAGGTCAAATTTGCTCACAAACTTAGCTGCACCGACTTGATCTACACAGTCCTCCATCCGAGGAAGAGGAAATGAATCTGGCTTTGTGACACTGTTTACCTTACGGTAGTCCGTACAAAAACGGTTTGTTCCATCCGGTTTACTGACCAAGATACAGGGAGAAGCCCAACTGGAGAAAGAATGCTCTGCTATCTTACTCTCCAGCATGTACTTGACCTCAGCATCCAGACAACGTAGTTTCTCTGAAGAAACTCTATAGAACCGCTGACGAATGGGGTCAGCACCTCCAATGTCAATATCATGTTCTATTAAGTTTGTACGTGTAGGTGTATCAGAAAATAAACCTGGAAATCTCTGAATCAGACCAACCATCTCTTTCCGCTCATCAACAGGTAGGTGAGTGAGAAGACTGTCTAAAATATCCAGTGTTTCTGAATTTTTCAATCTACCCTGCAATATACAATCGTCAGGACCAGGAACATCTTCCTCCTCATGCACAGATCTAGCACGACAAGAACCCAAGGAAACAACGGTATCAGCCAAAAGAACAGGTTTACCGTCCTCTGTAGAATCCCACTGTTCAGTCTCAGAGGAACGTGCATAATAGGGTTTTAACAGATTTACATGGCACAGCTGGTGTGCTTTCCTCCGTTCTGGAGTGGCAACTAGATAATTTTGCTCAGTGTACTGGCGCACCACTGTATATGGACCTTGAAACTTGGCTTGAAAAGGAGAACCAACAATTGGCAGCAGAGCAAGAACCTGGTCACCTGGACTAAAGTGACGAGGCTCAGTTCGGCGATCAAATATGCCCTTCATCCTCTCCTGTGAAGATGATAACTTCTCTTTAGCCATTTCACCAGCGGCATACAGCCGTCGCCGGAAATCACACACATACGAACACAGGGACTGAGGAGGCTCGGGAGACTTCCAGTCATCCTGGAGAACAGATAAAAGTCCACGCACCCTATGTCCAAACACAAGGTCATTTGGACTGAAACCTGTGCTCTCCTGTGAAACTTCCCTAGCGGCTAACAGTAACCGAGGCAACCCTCCTCCCAATCCTTATCCATCTCAGTACAATAAGCTCTCAACAAAGACTTAAGTGTTTGATGGAAACGTTCCAGTGCTCCTTGACTTTGCGCGTGATAGGCGCTAGACACATTGTGTTTAATATGGAGCTGTTGAAGAACCTGACCAAACAGATTAGAGGTCAAATTAGATCCTTGATCACTCTGAATGACCTTAGGGATTCCAAACAATGAGAGAAACTGAGTCAAAGCTTTTAACACCGATTTAGTCGTGATAGATCGGAGAGGATAGGCAGCAGGAAACCTAGTGGTCTGACACATAACAGTGAACAGGTAACTGCTACCCTTTTAGAACGAGGCAGAGGACCCACACAGTCAATAATCAGATACTCAAAAGGTTGGCTGAGTACAGGAATAGGAAACAATGGTACTGGTTTAATAGCTTGATTAGGCTTACCAGTTAATTGACAGGTGTGACAAGTTTTGATAAAATCAGAAACATCCCTCTTTAATCTAGGCCAAAAGAAATGTCTTAATATGCGATTGTAGGTTTTCCTCACCCCCATATGTCCAGCAACGTCACTGTGAGAAGTTTCCAACACCAACTCACGAAGCTTAACTGGTACAACAACCTGACTAATTGCCTCCCCCAGAAAAACACTATCATGAGACACCCACTTTCTCATCAGGACATCCTCTTGGAGAAAATAGCCATGGGCGACATCTCCCAACTGTTCTATAGGCACAATTTGATCACGCAACTCTTCCAACGTGGGGTCATCCCGTTGAGCATTGATTAGATCTGAGCGGGTTACAGATAACGGGATAACAGGGAAAACAGTGACATACTTTGTATTATTATCATTAGTCGGCGCAGTGACTAGTTCGCCACGGCTCATAGAACGTGTCACTGCACACGCAGAGAACACCTCTGGGAAACTCTGTACACTCTCATCAGGAATCCCAACAAATGACGGCTTAGTGGAAACCACTAGAGATGGAAACACGACTGGCCATACATGCTCACCTGCTAAGTTATTCCCAAGGATAACGTCGATACCCTCAATAGGCAACGAAGGACGCACCCCCACAACAACTTCACCCTTCACCAGCCCACAATCCAACATCAGTTTATGCAATGGAACTGACAGAGTGTTCAAACCTATTCCCCTAATTAGAACACTATTCCCCGAATCAGTCTCAGCAGAAAAGGGTAACACAGACTCCAACACAAATGATTCAGAGGCACCTGTGTCTCTCAGGATCTTCACTGGCACTAGGTCTTTACTTCCTAACATAGACACAAAACCTTCTGTAATGAAAGGTAAATAGTCTGGATCAATATGGACTTTCCCATTCTCTTGGGCCTGAGGAAATGAGTCAAGAATGAACTGATGTGGAACAGGTGCAGCTAACGCAGCAGGCTTAGATTTAGCGTAAGCACCCTTTGACCTGAGAAGTGGACATTCGTTTTTCCAATGACCTGAACCTTGACAGTAGTGACACTCCTGCCCAAAGTCAGCCTTACCATGGGAGTCAGGTTCAACCCTAGTTGAATAGAACTCTGCCCGAGAACCAAAGTATCTCGGTGAGCGAAGCCCAAATCTATCCGAACGCCCCCACTCTTTCCGAATACGGGGTTTTGCAAAGACACTTTTGTGAGTCAACACATACTCGTCCGCCAAAACCGCAGCTTCAGCAACATTCTTTACTTTCTGTTCATTAATATAAGTGGCAATACGATCAGGAATTGTGTCCTTAAATTGCTCTAACATAATCAGATCACACAGCCCTTGGAAAGTCACAACTGCAGAGGCAGAACACCAGCGATTAAACTGTAAAGATAACTGTCGCGCAAACTCAACATGAGTCTGGTTATCGTCCCTTTTTAAAGTTCTAAATCGTTGGCGGTAAGCCTCAGGGACCAATTCATAAATCTGTAACACAGCTGTTTTAACTTTATCATAACTGGCACTGTCGTGTACACTAAGAGCTGAATATGCTTCCTGCGCTTTACCAGTCAGCACACACTGCAACATTAAAGTGCGGTCAGAATCAGGCCAACTTCTAGCGTCAGCAACCCGCTCAAACAATGAAAAGAATGTCTCGGGGTCCCTTTCATTAAACCGAGGCAATAACCGCAAGTTCCCAACAATATCAAATGTCTCTGGGGCACGACCAAAAGCGGAACTACCCCTAGGTAAATCTGGGTCACCTTCCCAAAACAAACTCTCCCCTGAGATCTTTCCTTCCCTAACCAACTCTATACGTTCTTGTTGCAACTTGATTTTAGCACGCTCCATATCTTGTTTAAATGCCAATTCCTTTTCATATTTCACACGATCATGCTCTAGCTTCTCACGATCATGCTGCCGATCATGCTCTAGCTTCTCACGATCATGCTCTAGCTGTAACAAAAGCAGTTCTTTCTGCTGTTCAAAAAGAAGGCTACTAGGACTAACCGATGGAATGGCCATTGTAACGTTATGGGGAGACAACAAATCCTCAGCAGAGGCTGGCCCGGTGGTAACTTCAAGAATACCACTCTCCATCAGATTGGCTTTCAATATCAACCTAATAGAATTCTTTAGACGTTTATCACTAATCTCAACCTTGTAGTGTTCCGCGACCTTCAACAGCTGTTCTTTAGTACCTAAATCTAACAATTCCTCTGATGGAGAGCGAATGAACTTATCTACATAAGACGCCATAATCACACAAAAAAAATTCTCGCTCTTCCCTTCTGCTGAGCACACCAGAACACAACCCGAGAATTGACAATCACCCTGAGCACCACAGAAGAGAGATGAGATATGGAGCTTCCCAAAACCTACAATAACTCAACCCTAGTCTTCGTGCAGATTTGCGGTGGGAATTTACGCACTGTAGCCCGCTGGCAAGGAAATAGAACTCCCCAGCATGCTGGCAAATTCCACCAAGCCACGGATGTGCCCCGAGACAACTGCTCAGTCCACAGACACCACACAAAAATAACAAACATTAACCATGCCCAACATATTCCAAAAATGAAACACGTCGCTAAACCTATCAGGGGAAAAAGGCTATAGCTCCGGGTAGCAAGTTCCACTACCCTACCCAAATCTCCCACCGAGGTACACAGCAGATTACTCACTTCAGACTGACGTCCCAACAGAAAGTAGAACAAGAGTTCAGGCTAGGCAGGGCCTGGAAACTAACCATTATACTCTCTCCAACGCAGCACACAAACCAAACAACAAAGGCAACCAATACTGGGCCGATCACACTCAAACACCATATTCAAACTAAACACGTACCTCCACGGTCTCCCAAACCAATAGTTCAAAGATCCCGGACGAGCCCCCACTTGTCACGAACCGGCTCAAAGCCCGTAACAAAGGGAGACAACATGGAGATAAGGAGTAGCAAAATATGTATTTATTAACTAAAGCAACTAAGTATAATATACAATGGTGTGTGTAATCAGTAATCAGTAGTGTAAGTGAGTGTTTTGCATGCATGAATGTGATAATGCAGGGTGATGAAAGGTGCCAAAGCAAACAAACAAAAGGCCACCAAGAACCACAACACAATCTACAACGGGTGTCTGCATGGAGAGAGTCTCCTCCATGAATATGGAAGAGGTCTATTTATCCTGGGAGACACCTGGCCCAGGTGTTTCCCATGTAGCTGACGACCCTCTCAACTCCGCCCACTGGCATCCTAATAAGGAAACAAGAACAAAGACAGAATACGGCAGACAGAGTGGGAGGGTCGTCACACTTGACCCACTACAATTTGCATACCACCCCAACAGATCCACAGACAACGCTATCGCCGTTGCACTATCCCACCTGGACAAGAGGAATACCTACGTGAGAAGGCTGTTCATCAACTATAGCTCACCATAGTGCCCTCCAAGCTTGTCACTAAATTCATGGCCTTGGGTCTCCTCCCTGTGCAACTGAGTCCTAGATTTCCTGATGGGCCGACCCCTAGGCTGTCATTGAAAATAAGAATTTGTTCTTAACTGACTTGCCTAGTTAAATAAAGGTAACAAAAGACATAAATAAAAAACACAGGAGGCTGCTGAGGGGAGGATGGCTCATAATAATGACCGGAATGAAGCAAGTGTTATGGAATCAAACACCTGGAAACCATTCCACTTTTTCTACTCTGATCATTGCCACGAGCCCGTTCTCCCCAATTAAGGTGCCACCAACCTCCTGCAGTGTCAAAGGGAAGGCCAATAATATAATCAAGGACCTCAGTCACTCCAGCTAAGGACTGTTTACTTCAGCTAATGTCTAGGTGCATCAGTACCAAGACTAAAAGACAAAAACACTTCTATTACCAGTCCCATCACACAGAGTATTTATATACTGTATTCCTGACATAGCTCATTCTAATATTTATACTACCATACTTTGTAACATTGAGATCATCGTGACTGGTTGCATCACTTCCTGGTACGGCAATTGCTCGGCCTCTGACCGCAAGGCACTACAGAGGTAGTGCGTACGGCCCAGTACATCACTGGGGCTACGTTGCTTGCCATCCAGGACATCTACACCAGGTGGTGTCAGAGGAAGCCCCTAAAAATTGTCAAAGACCCCAGCCATAAACTGTTCTCTCTACTACCGCATTGCAACCGGTACCGGAGTGGCAAGTCTAGGACAAAAAGGCTTCTCAACAGTTTTTACCCCCAAGCCATAAGACTCCTGAACAGGTAATCAAATGGCGACCCAGACTATTTGCGTTGTGTGCCCCCCCCCATCCCTCTTTTTACACTGCTGCATTGTGTCCCACCACCCGCCAACCCCTCTTTTACGCTACTGCTACTCTCTGTTCATCATATATGCATAGTCATTTTAACCTACATGTACATGCTATATCAATCAGCCTGACGAACCAGTGTCTGTATATAGCCTCGCTACTGTATATAACCTGTCTTTTTACTGTTGTTTTATTTCTTGACTTACCTATTGTTCACCTAATACATTTTTTGCACTATTGGTTAGAGCCTGTAAGTAAGCAATTCACTGTAAACCTGTTGTATTCGGCACACGTGACAAATACACTTTGATTTGATTTGTTGAACAGCTTCTACTCCAAGTCGATCAGACTGTTGAACAGCCATCACTATCCTTCTTCTACCAGGCACCACCCTCACGCACAAAAACACACACACAATCTATCACACACACACACTGACATCTCATACTCACTCACACAGCCAGTACTGTTGTACCATTTCATAGAGATATTGAACCACTGGACTCTTCCTGTTTCACACTGAGTATTTAAATACTGTATTCCTGACAGCTCATTCTAATATTTATACTAGAAATACTTTGTATTTAGTTACACTGCTTATGCACACTGCATATTTATTTATATACTGCATTCTTGACATAGCTAATTAATATATATACTGCTGTACATATCATTCTTAGTATATATTGTATCATTTTTCAGTGTGCATATGTATAGATTGCATTTGGATTACTTTTACAGCGCTATTTGGGTTGTTAATGGGTTTCGTCGTTCTTGATTATTATTTCCGTTTTAATTATTTGTGTACTTGTTGGACATTTGACTGCATTGTTAGAAGCTATTCACGTGAGCATTTCGCTGCACCCACTATAACATCTGCTAAACTGGGTATGCGACCGGTACACTTTGATTTGATTCTTCCGTGCCATCTCCGAAGTGGACGGAAGATCGCGGTGTTGCTTCCAACTTCTTCCAGACGCTTATTCTTTTTGAAGAGAGACATGACTGAACTAGAAGTTCCGTTTAAGAAAAAAAAAACTCAATCGCGTTTGGAGTGAATGGTTTGTGTTGCACGGCTAAACATTTTTGCAACATAATAGGCTTAATGAATACATCCCAGGGAAAATGAGACAGGCCGTTTTGTCGTTTGAATGTTTAAGATGAGGCTCAAACTGGTGATTTGCTGTAGAAATATAAAAAAATTAGGTAAAATAAGCAACGTAATGACCTTTATTCTAAGTATAATGTAAAGAAGCACTATTGATAACAACACATAAAAATGTGACCACTCATCTGAACAAGGATAGGCTTAAATAGACCATTTGAAATAAACGCGGCAACGCGAGATAACAATACGGGACGTTGGGCGCGAGCATGTATCATCACATTGCTGAATCTCAAATCGCCAATACTAGCCTACTAATAGCTTATTTACTTAACACCATAAAACATTCTACAACTGTGACAAACGCACTCACCACAACTAATCAGGGCCCGGTTTTCCAAAAGCATCCATAGGATGCTATGGTTCTAACAATGAATTTAGCGGTAGACTTAAGATGCTTTTGGGAAACCGGGCCCAGGTCATACTATCCGATCCCCAGTCCAGGTTGTGTGTGGCAGTTGCAGTAGAAAGACACCAGATGACAGCACTGACCTGCAGCAAGGCCAAACCAGCTCAACATGGAGAAAAGAGACAGAGGAGTGTATAGTGCTGAGGTGTGCCACCAGATGGTGCTGTGACATCATGGAAATGTAAAGATTCCTTTCACTGATTGGCTGCTTCTGGTCGGATAAGAGAAGGATTGATCGAGTCTCCCCGAATACTGATCTGAGGTCAGTTATGTGTTTTTCCTTCTACTGGTTATGGTCAGGTGTTTGGAGGGAGTGAACTTATCATAAATCTGTCTACAGACAACTCACCTTCTGGAGTGTTTCAGGGCTCTCCAACGCTGTTCCTGGAGAGCTACCGGCCTGTAGGTTTTCACTCCAACCCTAATCTAGTGCACCTGATTCTAATAATGAGCTGGTTTATAAATTGAATTGGGTTAGTTACAACTGGGGTTGGATTTAAAACCTACAGGAGGGTAGCTATCCAGGAACATGGTTGGAGAGCCATGGTTTAGATGTGCATAAGACAACTAACCCTTCAGCTGATCAGGGAACAGCTCACTGTCATCAGCCACAAGAGCACCAGGTGGACCAAGACCCTTTTAACACACACACACACACACACACACACACACACACACACACACACACACACACACACAGAGCAGGTAAAGCCTGAGCAGGTCTTTTATTAGAAGACAAGGCAGCTTGTCACAGCATCACAACCAGACAAAGAGAGAACAGGGCTGATGGGTCAAACACACACACACACACACTACACACCACACACACTTACAGGGGCCTCCCCATCTGTACCTGCCTGTGGGTCTTTGTGTCTCTCAGCACGGGGTAGAGGTTGGAGAGAGAGATGAGGGGGGAGAAGAGTGATTGTGTGAGAGAGAAAAACAAAAGATTATGCCACCACAAACTTCTCAGCTGTGTGTGTTTGTCTGTGTTTGTGGGAGTGTTTGTCTGTGTGTGTGGGTGCTGGCTGGTGCAGAGCGGTCGGTTGGTTGGGCCTCCTGTGACAGAGGGTTTTATTGAGCTCAGTGAGGCAGATAGAACATGTTTGACTCTGTATTGATTAAGCATTGTCTTTGCATGAGAGAGTGTCAAAAGGCAGAGTGAGTGTAATGTGTTTGACAGACTGACTCCTCATCATGATGTTCTCATTTAAAACTGGTGTGTGTGTGTGTGTGTGTGTGTGTGTGTGTGTGTGTGTGTGTGTGTGTGTGTGTGTGTGTGTGTGTGTGTGTGTGTGTGTGTGTGTGTGTGTGTGTGTGTGTGTGTGTGTGTGTGTGTGTGTGTGTGTGTGTGTGTGTGTGGTTCTATTCATGTGTACATGCCTGAGTCCATGTGTGCATGCATCTTTGCATCAGTGGCGTTCATATGTGTGCATGTCTGTGTCTGTTTGTCCATGCATGTGTGTATTTACAGTCCCTCCATCTGTGTGATGTGGATAGTGGCCATTTGTTGACTAATGATAGGCTATAACTTTCTGCCTCTTATCAACAGTCGGACAGTAAATAGTGATTAAATAGCATGTAATACAGTGTAAATACTGTCTAAATGGTGTGTAATAATCCCTAAATGTTAATATGATAAGAGTTCATATGTGATATGGGTGAATTGACCATCTATTAGGAGAACTGAAGTAAAACCCTGGGAGCAGTGGAGAACCTGTTGTCTACCTGATTCTCCTGTAGTCTTACACCTGGAATAAGATCCAACGGGTGTAACTGACCTGAGCTGTATTAGGTGCAGCTGTTGTTGTGTTGGTTTACAGGAATCTATTTATTCCCCTTCTATCGCTGTCAGTGAAATCGCATGGTACTACAGGACAAGACCAGTCAGTATGACAGTACTCTCTTAGAAATAAAAGACCAGTCAGTATGACAGTACTCTCTTAGAAATAAAAGACCAGTCAGTATGACGGTACACTCCTAGAAATAAAAGACCAGTCAGTATGA
>NW_025747653.1:0-7500 GCF_021184085.1 Oncorhynchus gorbuscha
GCGCTTAGACCGAGCGAGCTACGGTCACCTATCCGTGAACATCACCAAGGTGTCGTTGTACGATTTCTCTTAAATGACGATAGATAAATGGCTGGTTCTTTTTTTATTGACACCGGAGGCTCCTTGACTTTGACGTGAAGTGGAAAAATAATTTCTCTATTTTCATTTTGGACCTTTAATCCCAGATAAATGGCCATAACTCAAAAACCGTTGAGGCCTAGACGCCATCTTGTTCGGGGCTAACTGCCCATTATGCCGCCCCTACGCTCACCGAGTTTCGGCTTCTAAATATTTTCAGTTTTCGAGATAAGGCCCCGTCGTGAATCGTGATGTTTTGTCCAATAGCAATATGATTGCTTATGCCCTCTTGTGGGAATTTCTGGGACATCGGAAAAATGACCTAAATCTTATTATTTTGTAAAACGGAAACCGAATGTCCGACAAAGTTCATTTGATGACTTCCTGGTAGGTCCGGCCTGCCGCTCGGCCCGACGCCGTCCGCGAATTTTACAACGATTTCGGATGTCTAGTAAGGGACCGTACATTTGCAATATGGACTTTCTCACTAACCATACAGGTACTGCCGAAATCTTCCTTAAGGTATGCAAGGACGCAGAGATCCGTCCTTCTTCCCCACAAAGAAGAACCCCGCCCCGCTGGAGAAGAGGAAGGACGAATGAATCCAGATGCCAGAGAATCAGAGATGTATCTCTCCATAGCCTCCCTCTCAGGAACAGAGAGTGAATATAACTTGCCTTTAGGCGGAGACTCACCTGGCAATAATTCTATTGCACAGTCATAGGGACGATGCGGAGGAAGAGAAGCAGCACGGGACTTACTGAACACCTCCTTCAGGTCGAGGTATTCAACGGGCACGTTAAACAAATCCACTGCCTCCTCTAGAAACACAGAATCAGACACAGACGAACAAGCAGACACTAAACAGGACTCAAGACACTTGTTACTCCACATGGATATAGAGTTATGACCCCAGTCAACTCTGGGGTTGTGTTGGGTGAGCCAAGGGTGGCCGAGAACTAATGGTTCAAGGGGGTGAGTCCATGAGTAGGAATGATAGTGTCTCAGTGTGATTGCCAGAAGTGATGAGTGTGATAGGTTCAGTGGTGTGAGAAATGTTGGGGAGTTCCTGACCATTGAGAGCGTTGACGGATATCTTGTGCGTGAGTGAGGTGATAGGAATCTGGAGCTTGTGAGCGAGCTTGAAGTCCATGAAATTACCCTCTCTGCTCCTAAGTCCAGTAAGGCTTGGGTGTCGTGCGTGTGGGTGGCCCATCTTAGTCTTACCGGGAGGAGAGTAGATGATGAGGTCTTCTCTGTGGTGACCCCACCCGATAGTAGCCTCATGCTTACCCGGGCCTCCTTTGCTCTCATCCTTCTAGATCTATCAGCTGCCTTCGATACTGTGAACCATCAGATCCTCCTCTCCACCCTCTCCGAGTTGGGCATCTCCGGCGTGGCCCACGCTTGGATTGCGTCCTACCTGACAGGTCGCTCCTACCAGGTGGCGTGGCGAGAATCTGTCTCCTCACCACGCTCTCACCACTGGTGTCCCCCAGGGCTCTGTTCTAGGCCCTCTCCTATTCTCGCTATACACCAAGTCACTTGGCTCTCTCACATGGTCTCTCCTATCATTGCTATGCAGAGGACACACAACTAATCTTCTCCTTTCCCCCTTCTGATGACCAGGTGGCGAATCGCATCTCTGCATGTCTGGCAGACATATCAGTGTGGATGACGGATCACCACCTCAAGCTGAACCTCGGCAAGACGGAGCTGCTCTTCCTCCCGGGGAAGGACTGCCCGTTCCATGATCTCGCCATCACGGTTGACAACTCCATTGTGTCCTCCCCCCAGAGCGCTAAGAACCTTGGCGTGATCCTGGACAACACCCTGTCGTTCTCAACCAACATCAAGGCGGTGGCCCGTTCCTGTAGGTTCATGCTCTACAACATCCGCAGAGTATGACCCTGCCTCACACAGGAAGCGGCGCAGGTCCTAATCCAGGCACTTGTCATCTCCCGTCTGGATTACTGCAACTCGCTGTTGGCTGGGCTCCCTGCCTGTGCCATTAAACCCTTCAACTCATCCAGAACGCCGCAGCCCGTCTGGTGTTCAACCTTCCCAAGTTCTCTCACGTCACCCCGCTCCTCCGTTCTCTCCACTGGCTTCCAGTTGAAGCTCGCATCCGCTACAAGACCATGGTGCTTGCCTACGGAGCTGTGAGGGAACGGCACCTCAGTACCTCCAGGCTCTGATCAGGCCCTACACCCAAACAAGGGCGCTGCGTTCATCCACCTCTGGCCTGCTCGCCTCCCTACCACTGAGGAAGTACAGCTCCCGCTCAGCCCAGTCAAAACTGTTCGCTGCTCTGGCCCCCCAATGGTGGAACAAACTCCCTCACGACGCCAGGACAGCGGAGTCAATCACCTTGGAGACACCTGAAACCCCACCTCTTTAAGGAATACCTAGGATAGGATAAGTATTCCCTCTCACCCACCCCCCCTTTAAGATTTAGATGCACTTTTGTAAAGTGACTGTTCCACTGGATGTCATAAGGTGAATGCACCAATTTGTAAGTCGCTCTGGATAAGAGCGTCTGCTAAATGACTTAAATTAAATTAAATGAAATGAATCTTTTACCGGGCAGGAGTGGATAAAGTGGCCCGGCTCTACCACAGTAGAGACAGAGTCCTTGGGATCTCCGCCTCTCCCTCTCTTCCCGGAGAGGCGAGCTCTCCCAGCTGCATGGGTTCGTGAGCGGAGGCTGAACTGGCCGTGTTACCGCCGCTGGCATGCCAGCCCTCCGTGTCGTTATACGGTCTGTTAGGGCATGCTCGGCAGCCAATACGACTCAGACGCAGCGTCGACCCTCAAGGCTAGTTCCACTAGTCCATTTAAACTCCTGGGAAGGTCCAGAACATAAATCTCCTTCTGGATTGGGTCCTCCAGCCCATGCAGGAACATGTCCCACTGCGCCTCCTCGTTCCATTGACACTCTGCGGCCAGAGTGCGGAATTGGATGGAGTATTCCGATACTGAATGGTCTCCTTGGCGAAGGTCAGCGAGTAGTCTGGCCGCCTCCCTACCCGCCACGGCCCGATCGAAGACCCTTCTCATCTCCTCGGAGAGTGTCTGGAAAGAGGTGCAGCATGGGCCCTGGTTCGCCCACACCGCCGTTCCCCAAAGAGCCGCTTTGCCTGATAGCAGTGTGAGTACGAATGCTACCTTAGACTGTTCACGGTTGAAGGTCCGTGGCTGCAACGAGAAATGCATGGAACATCTCGTAAGAAAAGCTCTGCAATAGTCAGGATCACCTGAATAACCCTCTGGTGTCGGTAGCCGTGGCTCTAGCTGGGAAACCAACTCTGGCGGGCGGATTGAACTGCCGGTGTAGGTGACTCAGCGGAACCCCTCAGATGTTGTAATTGTTGGGTCAGCTGGGATACCTGCGTCGCAATGGCTTGTACTGCCCGACCTGTGCTGGAGATGTTCTCCTCTTGTTGATCCATTCTCGTGATACTGCGGAAATGAATTCGGTCAGACTCGTTGAACTCGCTGCATCCATGTTCTGGTCAGATCGTTCTGTGACAATACAGAGGCGGATGCAAGATGTAAGCAACGATGGTTTAATGAATACAGTTTACAGCAGCAACAGGACAGACAGACTGTACTCAGACGGAATCCGACCCAGGGACTAGGGCGCATCTTCCGATGATAGCGTGCTGAGAAATCCAGTGGAGCATGCTGAGAAATCCAGTGGAGTGTGTCCGGAATGGGTAGGAAGGAGCACAGCAGATAATCCACACAAGGGTGGCGAGAGAATGAGCAAGGACACACGACACAACCTCAGGGAAGTAACAACGATCTGACAACAGCAAACACTGGTTACAGAACATATAAAGGGAAGATAAGTGATTCCAGCTGGCGCAGACAATCAGGCCGAGATTGGGAACCACGCCCACACAAACACGGGAGAGAGAGAGAGAGAGAGAGAGAGAGAGAGAGAGAGAGAGAGAGAGAGAGAGGGAGGCAGTGGATTCAGAGAGTGACAGAGAAAGAGAGAGGGAGGCAGTGACACCATCATTACGCGCCCCTACACTTCATCATTACGCACACCTGTTCTCCATCATTACGCGCCCCTACACTTCATCATTACGCACCTGTTCTCCATCATTACTCGCCCTACACTTCATCATTACGCACACCTGTTCTCCATCATTACGCGCCCCTACACTTCATCATTACGCACACCTGTTCTCCATCATTACGCGCCCCTACACTTCATCATTACGCACACCTGTTCTCCATCATTACGCGCCCCTACACTTCATCATTACGCACACCTGTTCTCCATCATTACGCGCCCCTACACTTCATCATTACGCACACCTGTTCTCCATCATTACGCGCCCTACACTTCATCATTACGCACACCTGTTCTCCATCATTACGCGCCCCTACACTTCATCATTATGCACACCTGTTCTCCATCATTACGCGCCCCTACACTTCATCATTACGCACACCTGTTCTCCATCATTACGCGCCCCTACACTTCATCATTACGCACACCTGTTCTCCATCATTACGCGCCCCTACACTTCATCATTACGCACACCTGTTCTCCATCATTACGCCCCTACACTTCATCATTACGCACACCTGTTCTCCATCATTACGCGCCCCTACACTTCATCATTACGCACACCTGTTCTCCATCATTACGCGCCCCTACACTTCATCATTACGCACACCTGTTCTCCATCATTACGCGCCCCTACACTTCATCATTACGCACACCTGTTCTCCATCATTACGCGCCCCTACACTTCATCATTACGCACACCTGTTCTCCATCATTACCTCCCATTTTATCTGGCACTCCCTTAGGTTCCTTCCCCGATACAGGAGGGGAGATACTGCCTGGGGAAGTATACCTATAGTACATAGTAGTATAGTAGTAACTATAGTATGGGAGTCTCAGGCTCAGGCTCAAGCTCAGGCTCAGGCCCAGGATGTCCAGTGAAAACAGATCTGTGTGCCAACAGGCGCTCAATTATCCCTGTGGGAACTTAGATGCACTCAGGAGGACGGGTAGTGGGAGCGGGTGCCCTCCCCAGAGCCTGGCGAATGTCCACATCTCCATCCCAGACCATAGGGGCTACAACATGACAGAGAACAGGAAAACAGGTCCCTCTGCATTCGTGTGACCAGTCCGTGATTCTCATCCTCGACCATAAAATGGTGGGGGTGATGGCGTTGGAGCCAAGAGAGGCAGAGGATGTTTTCCTGACGACTGGACTCCATGGTGAGGTGATGTTTGTGACGGTTCTGGATCATAGTGGCCATTGTCAAGGGGTTGCACCAGAATTGGAGAGGAGAGCGGGTTTGGGGGGATCTTCAGAGAGGAGGCAAGGGTCTGGCCAATAAACTTCCCTTCCGGTACATGAATCCACTAACGCTGTAGAAACTGCACATGAGTGACAGCCAGCTAGTGTGATCGACACTAAAAGGGTTTGGCAGAAACTGACGAAGATGGGATACTCACAACTGTCCCAGAGTGTTTAAGATCACATGACCGTCCCTTCTGCTCTCGTGGATCCCGAGTTGGGATGCACCGGACACTGCTGGAGCTGGTACCCTTCTGACCACAGTAGAGACGGAGCCCAGCTGTCTCCGTCTGTGTCGCTCCGCTGCGGTGAGGTAATGTGACCCCTACCTCCACTGTTCAGACTCTGCTACAGATTGTCCACTGAGGGAGGGAGAGAAGCAGTGTGGGTACTGAAGCTCCCGGAGTAGGGTGTCCAACCAGATGGCCATCGCCATGAGTGCATCCAAGGAGAGGTAGTTGTCCCACATGACTGTTCGGTTGGACCTCACACAGTCCTCTTCGGAATAGCCTATGGGTTGCCAGGTTGGGGGTGGAGACGGGTTAGCCTACGGAGAATTGTCTCTCTCTGCCATCTTGTGGATGACCAAAAATACATCTGAACAGAGTCATGAACCCTTCATACAAAGCCAGTTCCTCCTCTCCTCTCTCCCATGTGACCATATCCCACCCCAACGCCCACTCAGTCAGCAGAGAAAAATCTGTGGCAAGCCTGGACCACTTGGTGGTGTGGGCTCCCCATCTGATGCACAAAATAGGTGGAGCACTGGAGTAGGGAAGCCACAGAATTTAGATGGGGTTCCGTCATATTTCTCCGGGAGGGACAAACAGGCATTGCTGACCTGGGCGGACTGCTGAATGGACTGATGTGCTGGCTCGCATGGTCTGGAGACTGGTGGAAGTATCCTCAGCTAGTGGAAAGCAACGCCTCTCTGGCACATTCGAGACATTGAAGACTGCGAAGGACCTCTTCCATGGCCATCCCCAGTTGAGCCAGCTAGTTGTGGTGTTTACGACGAAGCAGGTATCCCTGTTATTCGAGGAGCGGGAGTAGATGTGATAGTGTCCAAACCTTTGACTGGTACTGTAGACATGCTAATTGCAGAATGGCGGCTGTATTGTTGTTCAAGTATCTGAGAGAGAAACAAACCATCCCATCCCAGACCGTCCCAGGCTCAGGCTCCATTGGCTGTTATGATGCATGGGCATTGTAGCCATTGGCTGTTATGATGCATGGCCACTGTAGCCATTGGCTGTTATGATGCATGGCCATTGTAGCCATTGGCTGTTATGATGCATGGGCCACTGTAGCCATTGGCTGTTATGATGCATGGCCATTGTAGCCATTGGCTGTTATGATGCATGGCCACTGTAGCCATTGGATCGACCCAGATAGGACTGCTCCTGGTTAGCCTAAGGGATGCCAGGATGGGTTTGGAGAGGGTTAGCCTACAGGATGGCAGGTTGGGTGTGGAGAGGGGTTAGCCTACGGGTTGCCAGGTTGGGGGTGGAGACGGGTTAGCATACGGGATGGCAGGTTGGGAGTTTAGAAAACTTAGCATACGGGTTGCCAGGTTGGGGTGGAGACGGGTTAGCATGCGGGATGGCAGGTTGGGTGTGGAGAGGGTTAGCATACGGGATGGCAGCTTGGGTGTTAGAAACTTAGCATACGGGTTTCAGGGTATACAACAAGAGGATACGGATTAGTGTACATACAGGATGGTTGAGGCTGGAGTCTGGATGCTGGCTGCTGGCTTCAGATGTAACAGATAATAAAGTCAGCTATTGAAAGGAGAGTTTAGATGAACAGCTTTGGAAATGAAGGAGGAGTCAGGAGGAATCAGCCAGCTAAATAAAGGAGGAGTCTGGAGGAATCAGCCAGGTAAATAAAGGAGGAGTCAGGAGTAATCAGCCAGGTAAATAAAGGAGGAGTCTTGAGGAATCCGCCAGGTAAATAAAGGAGAGTCTTGAGGAATCAGCCATGTAAATAAAGGAGGAGTCTTGAGGAATCAGCCAGGTAAATAAGGAGGAGTCTTGAGGAATCAGCCAGGTAAATAAAGGAGGAGTCTTGAGGAATCAGCCAGGTAAAT
>NW_025747653.1:12500-49667 GCF_021184085.1 Oncorhynchus gorbuscha
CCCTGTCATAGTGATGGTGAACAACAGTAAAACTGAACCCTGCCGTAGTGATGGTGAACAACAGTAAAACTGAACCCTGTCATAGTGATAGTGAACAACAGTAAAACTGAACCCTGCCGTAGTGATGGTGAACTGAACCCTGTCATAGTGATGGTAAACTGAACCTTGTCGTAGTGATGGTAAACTGAACCCTGTCATAGTGATGGTAAACTGAACCTTGTCGTAGTGATGGTAAACTGAACCTTGTCGTAGTGATGGTAAACTGAACCCTGTCGTAGTGATGGTAAACTGAACCCTGTTGTAGTGATGGTAAACTGAACCCTGTCGTAGTGATGGTAAACTGAACCTTGTCGTAGTGATGGTAAACTGAACCTGTCGTAGTGATGGTAAACTGAACCCTGTTGTAGTGATGGTAAACTGAACCCTGTCGTAGTGATGGTAAACTGAACCCTGTCGTAGTGATGGTAAACTGAACCCTGTCGTAGTGATGGTAAACTGAACCTTGTCGTAGTGATGGTAAACAACAGTAAAACTGAACCCTGTCATAGTGATGGTAAACTGAACCCTGTCATAGTGATGGTAAACTGTACCCTGTCGGAGTGATGGTAAACTGAACCCTGTCATAGTGATGGTGAACTGAACCCTGTCGTAGTGATGGTGAACAACAGTAAAACTGAACCCTGTCATAGTGATGGTAAACTGAACCCTGTCATAGTGATGGTGAACTGAACCCTGTCGTATTGATGGTAAACTGAACCTTGTCGTAGTGATGGTGAACAACAGTAAAACTGAACCCTGTCATAGTGATGGTAAACTGAACCCTGTCATAGTGATGGTGAACTGAACCCTGTCGTCGTGATGGTAAACTGAACCCTGTCGTAGTGATGGTAAACTGAACCTGTCGTAGTGATGGTAAACTGAACCCTGTCGTAGTGATGGTGAACAACAGTAAAACTGAACCCTGTCATAGTGATGGTAAACTGAACCCTGTCGTAGTGATGGTAAACTGAACCCTGTCGTCGTGATGGTAAACTGAACCCTGTCGTAGTGATGGTAAACTGAACCCTGTCGTAGTGATGGTGAACAACAGTAAAACTGAACCCTGTCATAGTGATGGTAAACTGAACCCTGTCGTAGTGATGGTAAACTGAACCCTGTCATAGTGATGGTAAACTGAACCCTGTCGTAGTGATGGTACACTGAACCCTGTCATAGTGATGGTAAACTGAACCCTGTCGTAGTGATGGTAAACTGAACCTGTCGTAGTGATGGTAAACTGAACCCTGTCGTAGTGATGGTAAACTGAACCCTGTCGTAGTGATGGTAAACTGAACCCTGTCGTAGTGATGGTAAATAAATAGAAAAACTGAACCCTGTCTTAGTGATGGTGTCAGGCGGTAGTAGGTAACTGATGCAGGAGAGCAGAGAGGGAGTGTACAAGGTAATTTATTCCATGAACAGCACCAGTATAAAACAAATACTAAAGGTGAAATTACCAGTCACTCGTAAATAACGCTGTAACAACGACCTGCACATTATATACAGACAATACCAGCCAACAACGACCTGCACATTATATACAGACAATACCAGCCAACAACGACCTGCACATTATATACAGACAATACCAGCCAACAACGACCTGCACATTATATACAGACAATACCAGCCAACAACGACCTGCACATTATATACAGACACGCACACCAACATGGGGAAAACAGAGGGTTAAATAATTAACATGTAATTGGGGAATAGAAAGCAGGTGTGTAGAAAACAAAGACAAAACAAATGGAAACTGAAGAGTGGATCAGTGATGGCTAGAAAGCCGGTGACATCGACCGCTGAACGGCGGAAGTCGTGACAGATGGTATATAAACAGTAAAAACTGAACTCTGGTATAGTGGTGGTGTGATGTGGTTGTGTGGTGTCAGCATCTGTCTGGTATAGTGGTGCTGTGATGTGGTTGTGTACGTGGATAGGTGTCAGCATCTGTCTGGTATAGTGGTGGTGTGATGTGGTTGTGTGGTGTCAGCATCTGTCTGGTATAGTGGTGCTGTGATGTGGTTGTGTACGTGGATAGGTGTCAGCATCTGTCTGGTATAGTGGTGCTGTGATGTGGTTGTGTGGTGTCAGCATCTGTCTGGTATAGTGGTGCTGTGATGTGGTTGTGTACGTGGATAGGTGTCAGCATCTGTCTGGTATAGTGGTGCTGTGATGTGGTTGTGTACGTGGATAGGTGTCAGCATCTATCTGGTATAGTGGTGGTGTGATGTGGTTGTGTGGTGTCAGCATCTGTCTGGTATAGTGGTGGTGTGATGTGGTTGTGTACGTGGATAGGTGTCAGCATCTGTCTGGTATAGTGGTGCTGTGATGTGGTTGTGTGGTGTCAGCATCTGTCTGGTATAGTGGTGCTGTGATGTGGTTGTGTACGTGGATAGGTGTCAGCATCTGTCTGGTATAGTGGTGCTGTGATGTGGTTGTGTACGTGGATAGGTGTCAGCATCTGTCTGGTATAGTGGTGCTGTGATGTGGTTGTGTACGTGGATAGGTGTCAGCATCTGTCTGGTATAGTGGTGCTGTGATGTGGTTGTGTACGTGGATAGGTGTCAGCATCTATCTGGTATAGTGGTGCTGTGATGTGGTTGTGTACGTGGATAGGTGTCAGCATCTGTCTGGTATAGTGGTGGTGTGATGTGGTTGTGTACGTGGATAGGTGTCAGCATCTATCTGGTATAGTGGTGCTGTGATGTGGTTGTGTACGTGGATAGGTGTCAGCATCTGTCTGGTATAGTGGTGGTGTGATGTGGTTGTGTACGTGGATAGGTGTCAGCATCTATCTGGTATAGTGGTGGTGTGATGTGGTTGTGTGGTGTCAGCATCTGTCTGGTATAGTGGTGGTGCTGTGATGTGGTTGTGTACGTGGATAGGTGTCAGCATCTGTCTGGTATAGTGGTGCTGTGATGTGGTTGTGTGGTGTCAGCATCTATCTGGTATAGTGGTGGTGTGATGTGGTTGTGTACGTGGATAGGTGTCAGCATCTGTCTGGTATAGTGGTGCTGTGATGTGGTTGTGTACGTGGATAGGTGTCAGCATCTGTCTGGTATAGTGGTGCTGTGATGTGGTTGTGTACGTGGATAGGTGTCAGCATCTGTCTGGTATAGTGGTGCTGTGATGTGGTTGTGTGGTGTCAGCATCTGTCTGGTATAGTGGTGCTGTGATGTGGTTGTGTACGTGGATAGGTGTCAGCATCTGTCTGGTATAGTGGTGGTGTGATGTGGTTGTGTACGTGGATAGGTGTCAGCATCTGTCTGGTATAGTGGTGCTGTGATGTGGTTGTGTGGTGTCAGCATCTGTCTGGTATAGTGGTGCTGTGATGTGGTTGTGTACGTGGATAGGTGTCAGCATCTGTCTGGTATAGTGGTGCTGTGATGTGGTTGTGTACGTGGATAGGTGTCAGCATCTGTCTGGTATAGTGGTGCTGTGATGTGGTTGTGTACATGGATAGGTGTCAGCATCTGTCTGGTATAGTGGTGCTGTGATGTGGTTGTGTACGTGGATAGGTGTCAGCATCTATCTGGTATAGTGGTGCTGTGATGTGGTTGTGTACGTGGATAGGTGTCAGCATCTGTCTGGTATAGTGGTGCTGTGATGTGGTTGTGTACGTGGATAGGTGTCAGCATCTGTCTGGTATAGTGGTGCTGTGATGTGGTTGTGTGGTGTCAGCATCTGTCTGGTATAGTGGTGCTGTGATGTGGTTGTGTACGTGGATAGGTGTCAGCATCTATCTGGTATAGTGGTGCTGTGATGTGGTTGTGTACGTGGGATAGGTGTCAGCATCTGTCTGGTATAGTGGTGCTGTGATGTGGTTGTGTACGTGGATAGGTGTCAGCATCTATCTGGTATAGTGGTGCTGTGATGTGGTTGTGTACGTGGATAGGTGTCAGCATCTGTCTGGTATAGTGGTGGTGTGATGTGGTTGTGTACGTGGATAGGTGTCAGCATCTGTCTGGTATAGTGGTGGTGTGATGTGGTTGTGTACGTGGATAGGTGTCAGCATCTGTCTGGTATAGTGGTGCTGTGATGTGGTCGTGTACATGGATAGGTGTCAGCATCTGTCTGTGATTCCAAAAGTTGCAATTTCGAATCCAGTGATATAGTATTTTGTACTGCCATGTGGTGCTGCTGCGATGTTTGTTGCTACCATGTTGTCATCTTTGTTGCTACCATGCTGTGTTGTCATGTGTTGCTACCATGCTGTGTTGTCATGTGCTGCTGCCATTATGTGTTGTCATGTGTTGCTACCATGCTGTGTTGCTACCATGCTGTGTTGCTACCATGCTGTGTTGTCATGTGCTGCTGCCATTATGTGTTGTCATGTGTTGCTGCCATGCTGTGTTGTCATGTGTTGCTGCCATGCTGTGTTGCTGCCATGCTGTGTTGTCATGTGTTGCTACCATCCTGTGTTGTCATGTGTTGCTACCATGCTGTGTTGTCATGTGTTACTACCATGCTGTGTTGTCATGTGTTACTACCATGCTGTGTTGTTGTGTTGCTACCATGCTGTGTTGTCATGTGTTACTACTATGCTGTGTTGTCATGTGTTGCTACCATGCTGTGTTGTCATGTGTTGCTACCATGTTGTCATGTGTTGTTGCCATGTTGTGCTGTCATGTGTTGCTACCATGCTGTGTTGTCATGTGTTGCTGCCATGCTGTGTTGTCATGTGTTGCTACCATGCTGTGTTGTCATGTATTGCTGCCATGCTGTGTTGTCATGTGTTGCTACCATGCTGTGTTGTCAGGTGTTGCTACCATGCTGTGTTGCTACCATGCTGTGTTGCTACCATGCTGTGTTGTCATGTGTTGCTACCATGCTGTGTTGTCATGTGTTGCTACCATGCTGTGTTGTCATGTGTTGCTGCCATGTTGTGTTGTCATGTGTTGCTACCATGCTGTGTTGTCAGGTGTTGCTACCATGCTGTGTTGCTACCATGCTGTGTTGTCATGTGTTGCTGCCATGCTGTGTTGTCATGTGTTGCTACCATGCTGTGTTGTCAGGTGTTGCTACCATGCTGTGTTGCTACCATGCTGTGTTGCTACCATGCTGTGTTGTCATGTGTTGCTACCATGCTGTGTTGTCATGTGTTGCTACCATGCTGTGTTGTCATGTGTTGCTACCATGCTGTGTTGTCATGTGTTGCTACCATGCTGTGTTGTCATGTGTTGCTACCATGCTGTGTTGTCATGTTGCTACCATGCTGTGTTGTCATGTGTTGCTACCATGCTGTGTTGTCATGTGTTGCTGCCATGCTGTGTTGTCGTCTTAGGTCTCTCTTTATGTAGTGTTTTCTTTCTTGTCGTGATGTGTGTTGTGTCCTATATCTTTATTTTGAATCCTCCCGTCCTGCAGGAGGCCTTTTGCCTTTTGGTAGGCTGTCATTTTAAATAACAATGTGTTCCTAGTTGAAAAAAAGTTACATTGAAGAAATATAGGTAAAGAGTAAAAACTGAACCCCGTCATAGTGGACTAGCCATCAGAGTCCTGTCTCATCACTGTAGTGGGCTAGCCATCAGAGTCCTGTCTCATCACTGTAGTGGGCTAGCCATCAGAGTCCTGTCTCATCACTGTAGTGGGCTAGCCATCAGAGTCCTGTCTCATCACTGTAGTGGGCTAGCCATCAGAGTCCTGTCTCATCACTGTAGTGGGCTAGCCATCAGAGTCCTGTCTCATCACTGTAGTGGGCTAGCCATCAGAGTCCTGTCTCATCACTGTATTGGGCTAGCCATCAGAGTCCTGTCTCATCACTGTAGTGGGCTAGCCATCAGAGTCCTGTCTCATCACTGTAGTGGGCTAGCCATCAGAGTCCTGTCTCATTACTGTAGTGGGCTAGCCATCAGAGTCCTGTCTCATCAGCATGGTAGTGGGCTAGCCATCAGAGTCCTGTCTCATCACTGTAGTGGGCTAGCCATCAGAGTCCTGTCTCATCACTGTAGTGGGCTAGCCATCAGAGTCCTGTCTCATCACTGTAGTGGGCTAGCCATCAGAGTCCTGTCTCATCACTGTAGTGGGCTAGCCATCAGAGTCCTGTCTCATCACTGTAGTGGGCTAGCCATCAGAGTCCTGTCTCATCACTGTATTGGGCTAGCCATCAGAGTCCTGTCTCATCACTGTAGTGGGCTAGCCATCAGAGTCCTGTCTCATCACTGTAGTGGGCTAGCCATCAGAGTCCTGTCTCATCACTGTAGTGGGCTAGCCATCAGAGTCCTGTCTCATCACTGTAGTGGGCTAGCCATCAGAGTCCTGTCTCATCACTGTAGTGGGCTAGCCATCAGAGTCCTGTCTCGTTACTGTAGTGGGCTAGCCATCAGAGTCCTGTCTCATCACTGTAATAGGCCACAAAGAGGGTGACTGCTCTGATATTTAAAAAATGTTATAATGTTTTTCAAACAGGTCCAGTACAGCAGGTAAACATTTAGAGAAGACCCCTTGAAAAGGACTTTCCGAACCCAAGTTCTTTACATAACAATTAACCTGACCACAATCCTCCTCCTCTCCTCCTCTCCATCCTCCTCCTCTCCTCTCCTCTCTCTCCTCTCCTCTCCTCTCCTCTCCTCTCCTCTCCTCTCCCTCTCCTCTCCTCTCCTCTCCTCTCCTCTCCTCTCCTCTCCTCTCCTCTCCTCTCCTCTCCATCCTCCTCCCCCTCTCCTCTCCTCTCCATCCTCCTCCTCAACAATAGAACGGTAGATTTTCTAGACCAGGGTTCACTACTCAGCACTACAGACCACGGTTCACTACTCAATACTACAGACCAGGGTTCACTACTCACCACTACAGACCACGGTTCACTACTCAATACTACAGACCAGGGGTCACTACTCAACACTACAGATCACGGTTCACTACTCACTCAACACTACAGACCAGGGTTCACTACTCAACACTACAGACCACGGTTCACTACTCAATACTACAGACCAGGGTTCACTACTCAACACTACAGACCACGGTTCACTACTCAATACTACAGACCAGGGTTCACTACTCAATACTACAGACCAGGGTTCACTACTCAACACTACAGACCAGGGTTGTCAATACCATTTTCAGTTCAGACAAACTATTATGTATTCATTGCGTTATGAATTTGATTGTCTATTTTAGATAGATGTCATATTGTTAATTTGCATTAATGAAACTATCGGACCCTGACTGAAGCGAAATGCTCTGTGTGTGTGTGTGTGTGTGTGTGTGTGTGTGTGTGTGTCTACCTGTCTGTGTGTGTGTGTGTGTGTGTGTGTGTGTGTGTGTGTGTGTGTGTGTGTGTGTGTGTGTGTGTGTGTGAGTGTGTGTGTGTGTGTGTGTGTGTGTGTGTGTGTGTGTGTGTGTGTGTGTGTGTGTGTGTGTGTGTGTGTGTGTGTGTGTGTGTGTGTGTGTGTGTGTGTGTGTGTGTGTGTGTGTGTGTGTGTGTGTGTGTGTGTGTGTGTGTGTGTGTGTGTGTGTGTGTGTGTGTGTGTGTGTGTGTGTGCGTGTGTGTGTGTGTGTGTGTGTGTGTGTGTGTGTGTGTGTGTGTGTGTGTGTGTGTGTGTGTGTGTGTGTGTGTGTGTGTGTGTGTGTGTGTGTGTGTGTGTGTGTGTGTGTGTGTGTGTGTGTGTGTGTGTGTGTGTGTGTGTGTGTGTGTATGTTTGTGTGTGTGTGTGTGTGTTTGTGTGAAAGGGTTCGAGGCAGGAGGTTAAGACATCACCATCAACTAATACTACCTAATTACTCACACACACACACACACACACACACACACACACACACACACACACACACACACACACACACACACACACACACACACACACACACACACAACACACACACACACACACACACACACTTATACAGCCTGTAATTGCAGGTGCGCTAACACTGTATGGAAGCAATTTCACAACGCAAACACTGTGTGTGTGTGTGTGTGTGTGTGTGTGTGTGTGTGTGTGTCTACCTGTCTGTGTGTGTGTGTGTGTGTGTGTGTGTGTGTGTGTGTGTGTGTGTGTGTGTGTGTGTGTGTGTGTGTGTGTGTGTGTGTGTGTGTGTGTGTGTGTCTACCTGTCTGTGTGTGTGTGTGTGTGTGTGTGTGTGTGTGTGTGTGTCTACCTGTCTGTCTGTGTGTGTGTGTGTGTGTGTGTGTGTGTGTGTGTGTGTGTGTGTGTACCTGTCTGTGTGTGTGTGTGTGTGTCTACCTGTCTGTGTGTGTGTGTGTGTGTCTACCTGTCTGTGTGTGTGTGTGTGTGTGTGTGTGTGTGTGTGTGTGTGTGTGTGTGTGTGTGTGTGTGTGTGTGTGTGTGTGTGTGTGTGTGTGTGTGTGTGTGTACCTGTGTGTGTGTGTCTACCTGTCTGTGTGTGTGTGTGTGTGTGTGTGTGTGTGTGTGTGTGTGTGTGTGTGTGTGTGTGTGTGTGTGTGTGTGTGTGTGTGTGTGTGTGTGTGTGTGTGTGTGTGGCGTCTACATCTGGATTCCAGTATTATTCAGTCTATTATTGCGGCCAGGTCTTGAGGAGCACGCACACAATTAGGGTCCAGTGCTCAGGGCTGGTCAGGGCTGGTCGGGGATGGTCATGGCTGGTCGGGTTTGGTCGGGGTTGGTCAGGGCTGGTCGGGCCTGGTCGGGGTTGGTCAGGGCTGGTCGGGGTTGGTCAGGGCTGGTCGGGGCTGGTCGGGGTTGGTCGGGGCTGGTCGGGGTTGGTCGGGGCTGGTCAGGGCTGGTCGGGGTTGGTCGGGCCTGGTCGGGTTTGGTCAGGAATGGTCGGGGTTGGTCGGGGCTGGCCAGGTTTGGTCAGGGCTGGTCAGGGCTGGTCGGGGTTGGTCGGGGCTGGTCGGGTTTGGTCAGGGCTGGTCAGGGCTGGTCGGGGTTGGTCAGGGTTGGTCAGGGCTGGTCGGGGTAGTTTGGGGTTGGTCAGTGTGTGTGTGTGTGTTTGTGTGTAGGCTCAGGGCTAGCAGTAGCTTCTGGCCAATAGCAATAAACCCAGAAGCTGGATGGAGAGAGAAATAATTTGAGATTATCATCACCATCACCACACTCTCTGCTACCACTCACGGCTGTGCACTAGGCTATAGGGTCGCACTTTAAATGAAGAGCAGCTCATGAAGCCTTCATAAAGCCTTCATAAAGCCTTCATAAAGCCCTCATAAAGCCTTCATAAAGCCTTCATAAAGCCTTCATAAAGCCTTCATAAAGCCTTCATAAAGCCTTCATAAAGCCTTCATAAAGCCTTCATAAAGCCTTCATAAAGCCCTCATAAAGCCTTCATAAAGCTTTCATAAAGCCTTCATAAAGCCTTCATAAAGCCTTCATAAAGCCTTCATAAAGCCCTCATAAAGCCTTCATAAAGCCTTCATAAAAGCCTTCATAAAGCCCTCATAAAGCCTTCATAAAGCCCTCATAAAGCCCTCATAAAGCCTTCATAAAGCCCTCATAAAGCCCTCATAAAGCCTTCATAAAGCCCTCATAAAGCCTTCATAAAGCCCTCATAAAGCACTCATAAAGCCTTCATAAAGCCTTCATAAAGCCCTCATAAAGCCTTCATAAAGCCTTCATAAAGCCCTCATAAAGCCTTCATACAGCCTTCATAAAGCCCTCATAAAGCCCTCATACCCTTCATAAAGCCTTCGTAAAGCCTTCATAAAGCCTTCATAAAGCCCTCATAAAGCCCTCATAAAGCCTTCATAAAGCCTTCATAAAGCCTTCATAAAGCCTTCATAAAGCCTTCATAAAGCCTTCATAAAGGCGGTATAAATCATCTATAACTGTATGTCATACTTCATAAAGGGTCAACTGTGTGACAGAACCACCAATGTCAAATATGACATAAACCTGTGCTTTATAAAGGGGGGCATAAGCACCGCTTAATAAAGGCGCTATAAACCATATTACATTGAGGCTTCACAAAAAAAATGTAAAACCCTGTCATGCATCTTGGTGGAGCATTGCAAAGCCAGGATAGTGGGTTCAAATCCTGGGACCACCCATATGCAGAAATGTATTCACCCATGACTGTCACTCAATTTGAAGAAAAGTGTCTGCTAAATTGTACATATTATGTTAACTTTCACTAAAATATTTCTCGGATGGCCCAACGTCTTTCCCGCTTAGGAGCATAGTCAATATTGGATATGACCTCAACCTTCCCCCATAATGCTGTTCTGCAGGATATGACCTCAACCTTCCCCCATAATGCTGTTCTGCAGGATATGACCTCAACCTTCCCCCACAATGCTGTTCTGCAGAACATGACCTCAACCTTCCCCCAAAATGCTGTTCTGCAGGACAGGACCTCAACCTTCCCCCACAATGCTGTTCTGCAGGATATGACCTCAACCTTCCCCCATAATGCTGTTCTGCAGGATATGACCTCAACCTTCCCCCAAAATGCTGTTCTGCAGGACATGACCTCAACCTTCCCCCACAATGCTGTTCTGCAGGATATGACCTCAACCTTCCCCCACAATGCTGTTCTGCAGGATATGACCTCAACATTCCCCCACACTCTAACGTATTTTTTTTGGTTTTCACAATGTTTTAACCACATCAAGGGATGACTTTTGAGGTCTGGGAAAAAATGGAAGAAACTCAGGCCTGCAGTGTTGTTTTGTTAGAGGGTCTTCTGTAGCGCAATAAGCCACGTGATGATGCCACATTCCATATACAGTGATTCACATTGCAGCCAATGGTGGAGTAATAATCTAGCAACACTCTATATTATTCAGAGCCCCATGAAATTAAAGACCAGCAACACTCTATGTTATTCAGAGCCCCATGAAATGAAAAACCAGCAACACTCTATATTATTCAGAGCCCCATGAAATGAAAGACCAGCAACACTCTATAGTATTCAGAGCCCCATGAAATGAAAGACCAGCAACACTCTATAGTATTCAGAGCCCCATGAAATGAAAAACCAGCAACACTATATTATTCAGAGCCCCATGAAATGAAAAACCAGCAACACTCTATATTATTCAGAGCCCCATGAAATGAAAGACCAGCAACACTCTATATTATTCAGAGCCCCATGAAATGAAAGACCAGCAACACTCTATAATATTCAGAGCCCCATGAAATGAAAGACCAGCAACACTCTATATTATTCAGAGCCCCATGAAATGAAAAACCAGCAACACTATATTATTCAGAGCCCCATGAAATGAAAAACCAGCAACACTCTATATTATTCAGAGCCCCATGAAATAACACCATATATAGATTCTACAGACCCTACTGAGTATTCCCTAATTCCCTACGAAACTTTTACTGCGGAACCCAGAATAGATCTAAGCATATTATTTTTCATGAATAAATACAGGTTATTAATAACACCGTGGGGGACTTTTATTCGAAACGCTTCTGAAATTCTGTGACCCGGAAGTACTTTTACAGTGTTGCTGACGAGACGAGTTCGCAAATCAAATGACCTCTCGCGGTGCCACTGGACAGAGAAAAACAAGCAACTTAACCTATCTTTATTGCCATTTAAATGAGTTTGTGGTAGGTGAGTGTAGGGCCGAGCTGGTCAGGAAATGTTGTCAGCCGGTGATTGTCAAGCAAATAACTGCCAGTCTCACAGTAATTGACCCGTTAATTAACACAAACACATTTAGCACCTCCTGCCTTCCACTCACAGCCTACAAGACACTGATGCAGACCTTTGGAACATCTACATTTATTAAATCCATGTAATATAGCAACAACATCACAATTCATCTATTATTTATTTTAGACAGGTCTGAAGAAACATGATATGAAGAAAATGTCTATTTCAGAAGAACAGAATAGAATACTCTTGAGTTGTCATTATGTTAGGTCCTGTCCTCATGTTAGGTCCTGTCCTCATGTTAGGTCCTGTCCTCATGTTAGGTCCTGTCCTCATGTTAGGTCCTGTCCTCATGTTAGGTCCCCTGTCCTCATGTTAGGTCCTGTCCTCATGTTAGGTCCTGTCCTTATGTTAGGTCCTGTCCTCATGTTAGGTCCTGTCCTCATGTTGGGTCCTGTCCTCATGTTAGGTCCTGTCCTCATGTTAGGTCCTGTCCTCATGTTAGGTCCTGTCCTCATGTTAGGTCCTGTCCTCATGTTAGGTCCTGTCCTCATGTTAGGTCCTGTCCTCATGTTAGGTCCTGTCCTCATGTTAGTCCTGTCCTCCCTGTCCTCATGTTAGGCCCTGTCCTCATGTTAGGCCCTGTCCTCATGTTAGGTCCTGTCCTCATGTTAGGTCCTGTCCTCATGTTAGGTCCTGTCCTCATGTTAGGTCCTGATCTGGCTGTGGGCTACACTAGTTCATTGAGTTGTCCTTATGTTAGGTCCTGATCTGGCTGTGAGCTACACTAGTTCATTTAGTTGTCCTTATGTTTGAGGCCCTTATGTTAGGTCCTGATCTGGCTGTGGGCTACACTAGTTCATTTAGTTGTCCTGATGTTAGGTCCTGATCTGGCTGTGCCATATGGCTGTGGGCTACACTAGTTCATTTAGTTGTCCTTATGTTAGGTCCTGATCTGGCTGTGCCATATGGCTGTGGGCTACACTAGTTCATTTAGTTGTCCTGATGTTAGGTCCTGATCTGGCTGTGGGCTACACTAGTTCATTTAGTTGTCCTTATGTTAGGTCCTGATCTGGCTGTGGGCTACACTAGTTCATTTAGTTGTCCTTATGTTAGGTCCTGATCTGGCTGTGGGCTACACTAGTTCATTTAGTTGTCCTTATGTTAGGCCCTGATCTGGCTGTGGGCTACACTAGTTAATTTAGTTGTCCTTATGTTAGGTCTTGATCTGGCTGTGGGCTACACTAGTTCATTTAGTTGTCCTTATGTTAGGTCCTGATCTGGCTGTGGGCTACACTAGTTCATTTAGTTGTCCTTATGTTAGGTCCTGATCTGGCTGTGGGCTACACTAGTTCATTTAGTTGTCCTCATGTTAGGTCCTGTCCTCATGTAAGTCGCTCTGGATAAGAGCGTCTGCTAAATGACTTAAATGTAAATGTAAATGTTAGGTCCTGATCTGGCTGTGCCATATGGCTGTGGGCTACACTAGTTCATTTAGTTGTCCTTATGTTAGGTCCTGATCTGGCTGTGGGCTACACTAGTTCATTTAGCTGTCCTTATGTTAGGCCCTGATCTGGCTGTGGGCTACACTAGTTAATTTAGCAGACAAGATTTGCATAGAATTCCATGGAATTATTTAATATTATTTTATAGTATGAAGAATACAATTGACCACAGCTGAAATAAAATAAAAAATAAAAAATAGAAAGGATATTTTCTCCTAACGATTTGAGGGAGTACGGACATGCAGTAAACTTTAGTTGTGATACAAACGTTGGGTTTTGGTTTCTAATACAATCTAATGCTGCATGATGAGACTCTAATGATGATTTGAAAAAAGTTGCATGAAAGGCATGAGCTCTGCTTTGTTTCTTGCGCAGGCTGTACACACTACATCAGTCTCTCATTTGACAAGCACTTGATAATGCCTCGGTATGGTAATGCCTCAGTAAGGTAATGCCCCGGTATGGTAATGCCTCAGTATGGCAATGCATCGGTATGGTAATGCCTCAGTATTGTAATGCATCAGTATGGTAATGCCTCGGTATGGCCATGTCCCAGTATGGTAACGCCTCAGTACGGTAATGCCTCAGCATGGTAATGCCTCACTACGGTAATGCCTCAGCACGGTAATGCCTCAGTATGGTAATGTTTCAGTATGGTAATGCCCCGGTATGGCAATGCCTCAGTATGGTAATGCCCCAGTACGGTAATGCCTCAGTATGGTAATGCAACAGTATGGTAATGCCTATGTGAATCTACTATTCCTCATAGTACAAAAGTTGACCTATTCTATTCTGTGTGAGAAATAAATATTCCAAATATAGTCCATTGCAGTTGTGGATGCGATAGATCCCAAATTAATACAACCACTAAAAAAACCTGCTTTAAGCAATGAGCCTGATGTAACAGATCAGAACATTTAGCCTAAAATGTTGCTAAACAGAGCTGGTGTTCATTTGTATTTATTTTGAATAGCCTAGTGATAAGGCCTTTTTTATATTTTCATCATTATTAGTCTTGACACATTACCTTCAGCTACAGAATATCTCTCAGCACTGTGCGTTTCCATCTCCTCCTCCTCTCTCCTTCATTCCTTTCTCAAGTGTGCAGAAAGAGGTGCTGCCAACAGTTTAATGAAGTATGTTTAGTTGTGAAAACATGTTACTATTGACGTTACCAAAACAGATTTCACTTGGTTTCCCTAATTAATAAGCAAATTATCTTCAGGAACAGGGTTGGAGAGCCCATGGCATACAGAGTACTGGGGAGCTGCAGGAACAGGGTTGGAGAGCCCATGGTATACAGAGTACTGGGTAGCAGGAACAGGGTTGGAGAGCCCATGGCATACAGATTACTGGGTAGCTACAGGAACCGGGTTGGAGAGCCCATGGTATACAGGGTACTGGGTAGCTACAGGAACCGTGTTGGAGAGCCCATGGTATACAGAGTACTGGGTAGCAGGAACAGGGTTGGAGATCCCATGGCATACAGAGTACTGGGTAGCAGGAACAGGGTTGGAGAGCTCATGGTATACAGAGTACTGGGTAGCAGGAACAGGGTTGGAGATCCCATGGCATAGAGAGTACTGGGTAGCTACAGGAACAGGGTTGGAGAGCCCATGGCATAGAGAGTACTGGGTAGGAGAGCCCATGGTATACAGAGTACTGGGTAGCTGCAGGAACAGGGTTGGAGAGCCCATGGCATACAGAGTACTGGGCTGAATATCAGCTGTCGTGCAGCGAGAGTCTAAACGCTCCTCAAACAGTGGTTGATGTGTGGACTGAAAAAAATAGAGTATCCTATCCCACATGATTGAAAAATTGACCGGCTGGAAAGTGGCCTCCCTTCTCTATGTCACGTAATAGAACTGATTGAAGACAGGCGCAGGAATACGTAATAGGGGTTTAAATACTCCACCCAAAAATACACCACGCCATGAAAGGCCCAAAACAAACACGTATACAAAAACACAGGGGTGTAACCCAAACAAAAGAGCCTCTAATAAATACACTGGTCGAGACCCCTTAATAACGATGCACGGGACGAGACCCCTTAATAACGATGCACGGGACGAGACCCCTTAATAATGATGCACGGGACGAGACCCCTTAATAATGATACACTGGTCGAGACCCCTTAATAACGATTCACGGGACGAGACCCCTTAATAACGATTCACGGCACGAGACCCCTTAATAACGATTCACGGCACGAGACCCCTTAATAACGATCCACAGGACGAGACCCCTTACTAATGATGCACGGGACGAGACCCCTTAATAACGATTCACGGCACGAGACCCCTTAATAACGATTCACGGGACGAGACCCCTTAATAACGATACACTGGTCGAGACCCCTTAATAACGATTCACGGGACGAGACCCCTTACTAACGATACACGGGTCGAGACCCCTTAATAACGATTCACGGCACGAGACCCCTTACTAACGATACACGGGTCGAGACCCCTTAATAACGATACACTGGTCGAGACCCCTTAATAACGATTCACGGGACGAGACCCCTTACTAACGATACACTGGTCGAGACCCTTAATAACGATTCACGGCACGAGACCCTTACTAACGATACACGGGTCGAGACCCCTTAATAATGATACACTGGTCGAGACCCGTTAATAACGATTCACGGGACGAGACCCCTTACTAAC
Source organism: Oncorhynchus gorbuscha (assembly GCF_021184085.1). Lineage (NCBI taxonomy): Eukaryota > Metazoa > Chordata > Actinopteri > Salmoniformes > Salmonidae > Oncorhynchus > Oncorhynchus gorbuscha. The sequence goes on from NW_025747653.1 coordinate 28,255, forward strand.
GATTCACAGGACGAGACCCCTTACTAATGATACACGGCACGAGACCCCTTAATAACGATTCACGGGACGAGACCCCTTACTAACGATACACGGGACGAGACCCCTTAATAACGATTCACTGGACAAGACCCCTTAATAATGATTCACGGGACGAGACCCCTTAATAACGATACGGGGGACGAGACCCTTAATAATGATGCACGGGACGTAACGATTCACGGCACGAGGCCCCTTAATAACGATTCACGGGACGAGACCCCTTAATAACGATACACTGGTCGAGACCCCTTAATAACGATACACGGGACGAGACCCCTTACTAACGATACACGGGTCGAGACCCCTTAATAACGATTCCGGGTTGGAGCGAGTGGTCGCATCGGCACTTCGCTCCCGCGGGTAGTATAACTTTTTCATTACATTTCATTATATTTCATTATAGCACAACGGTTTGATTTGTCTAATCTTAGCAATTTCTTCTCAGCTAGCTACATAGCCGTCTTTGTATCAAAGATAATTGCGTAATTATCGTATTTCGCCGTCCTAACGTAGTCTTCACTAGCCAGCTAGCTAACGTCCACTGATTAGCTGCACTGGAGAAACTATTACACTCAACTGAACGACTTGATTAGTGTAGTGTTAGCTAGCTACATAGCTGTCTTTGCTGTCTTCGTATCCAAGATAATTGTGTTGTTTAGGTTTAGAGTGTGTAGTCTTAGAGTGATTATCTTAATTTACCGAGGGTTAGCTAGCCAGCTATTTGTCGTCCTTAACGTAGGAGACTCTGCTAGCTAGCCAACGCTAGCCAACGTCTTCTGAATAGAACTCAACAACCGGTCGCATTCACAGGTAGTATCACATTTTCACTTCATTTCATTACAGTACAACGGTTTGATTTGTTTGATCGTAGCTAGCTACATAGCTAGCTACATAGCCGTCTTTGTATCAAAGATAATTGTGTAGTCTAGAGCGATTTTCTAGGTTCGCTAGCCAGCTATTGTCGTTCTTTTAACGCAACGTAACGTAAACAACACTGCTAGCTAGCCAGCTAGCCCCGAATAGCAACACTGCAGAAACTATTACACTCAACGGAACGACTTGATTAGTGTAGTGTCAACAATGCACCCACTGCCAGCTAGCCTACTTCAGCAGTACTGTATCATTTTAATCATTTTAGTCAATAAGATTCTTGCTACGTAGCTTAACTTTCTGAACATTCGAGACGTGTAGTCCACTTGTCATTCCAATCTCCTTTGCATTAGCGTAGCCTCTTCTGTAGCCTGTCAACTATGTGTCTGTCTATCCCTGTTCTCTCCTCTCTGCACAGACCATACAAACGCTCCACACCGCGTGGCCGCGGCCACCCTACTCTGGTGGTCCCAGCGCGCACGACCCACGTGGAGTTCCAGGTCTCCGGTAGCCTCTGGAACTGCCAATCTGCGGTCAACAAGGCAGAGTTCATCTCAGCCTATGCCTCCCTCCAGTCCCTCGACTTCTTGGCACTGACGGAAACATGGATCACCACAGACAACACTGCTACTCCTACTGCTCTCTCTTCGTCCGCCCACGTGTTCTCGCACACCCGAGAGCTTCTGGTCAGCGGGGTGGTGGCACCGGGATCCTCATCTCTCCCAAGTGGTCATTCTCTCTTTCTCCCCTTACCCATCTGTCTATCGCCTCCTTTGAATTCAATGCTGTCACAGTTACCAGCCCTTTCAAGCTTAACATCCTTACCATTTATCGCCCTCCAGGTTCCTCGGAGAGTTCATCAATGAGCTTGATGCCTTGATAAGCTCCTTTCCTGAGGATGGCTCACCTCTCACAGTTTTGGGCGACTTTAACCTCCCCACGTCTACCTTTGACTCTTTCCTCTCTGCCTCCTTCTTTCACTCCTCTCCTCTTTTGACCTCACCCTCTCACCTTCCCCCTACTCACAAGGCAGGCAATACGCTCGACCTCATCTTTACTAGATGCTGTTCTTCCACTAACCTCATTGCAACTCCCCTCCAAGTCTCCGACCACTACCTTGTATCCTTTTCCCTCTCGCTCTCATCCAACACCTCCCACACTGCCCCTACTCGGATGGTATCGCGCCGTCCCAACCTTCGCTCTCTCTCCCCGCTACTCTCTCCTCTTCCATCCTATCATCTCTTCCCTCCGCTCAAACCTTCTCCAACCTATCTCCTGATTCTGCCTCCTCAACCCTCCTCTCCTCCCTCTCTGCATCCTTAGACTCTCTATGTCCCCTATCCTCCAGGCCGGCTCGGTCCTCCCCTCCCGCTCCGTGGCTCGATGACTCATTGCGAGCTCACAGAACAGGGCTCCGGGCAGCCGAGCGGAAATGGAGGAAAACTTGCCTCCCTGCGGACCTGGCATCCTTTCACTCCCTCCTCTCTACATTTTCCTCCTCTGTCTCTGCTGCTAAAGCCACTTTCTACCACGCTAAATTCCAAGCATCTGCCTCTAACCCTAGGAAGCTCTTTGCCACCTTCTCCTCCCTCCTGAATCCCCCCCCCCCTCCTCCCTCTCTGCAGATGACTTCGTCAACCATTTTGAAAAGAAGGTCGACGACATCCGATCCTCGTTTGCTAAGTCAAACGACACCGCTGGTTCTGCTCACACTGCCCTACCCTGTGCTCTGACCTCTTTCTCCCCTCTCTCTCCAGATGAAATCTCGCGTCTTGTGACGGCCGGCCGCCCAACAACCTGCTCACTTGACCCTATCCCCTCCTCTCTTCTCCAGACCATTTCCGGAGACCTTCTCCCTTACCTCACCTCGCTCATCAACTCATCCCTGACCGCTGGCTACGTCCCTTCCGTCTTCAAGAGAGCGAGAGTTGCACCCCTTCTGAAAAAACCTACACTCGATCCCTCCGATGTCAACAATTACAGACCAGTATCCCTTCTTTCTTTTCTCTCCAAAACTCTTGAACGTGCCGTCCTTGGCCAGCTCTCCCGCTATCTCTCTCTGAATGACCTTCTTGATCCAAATCAGTCAGGTTTCAAGACTAGTCATTCAACTGAGACTGCTCTCCTCTGTATCACGGAGGCGCTCCGCAGTGCTAAAGCTAACTCTCTCTCCTCTGCTCTCATCCTTCTAAATCTATCGGCTGCCTTCGATACTGTGAACCATCAGATCCTCCTCTCCACCCTCTCCGAGTTGGGCATCTCCGGCGCGGCCCACGCTTAGTTGCGTCCTACCTGACAGGTCGCTCCTACCAGGTGGCGTGGCGAGAATCTGTCTCCTCACCACGCGCTCTCACCACTGGTGTCCCCAGGGCTCTGTTCTTGGCCCTCTCCTATTCTCGCTATACACCAAGTCACTTGGCTCTGTCATAACCTCACATGGTCTCTCCTATCATTGCTATGCAGACGACACACAATTAATCTTCTCCTTTCCCCTTCTGATGACCAGGTGGCGAATCGCATCTCTGCATGTCTGGCAGACATATCAGTGTGGATGACGGATCACCACCTCAAGCTGAACCTCGGCAAGACGGAGCTGCTCTTCCTCCCGGGGAAGGACTGCCCGTTCCATGATCTCGCCATCACGGTTGACAACTCCATTGTGTCCTCCTCCCAGAGCGCCAAGAACCTTGGCGTGATCCTGGACAACACCCTGTCGTTCTCAACCAACATCAAGGCGGTGGCCCGTTCCTGTAGGTTCATGCTCTACAACATCCGCAGAGTACGACCCTGCCTCACACAGGAAGCGGAGCAGGTCTAATCCAGGCACTTGTCATCTCCCGTCTGGATTACTGCAACTCGCTGTTGGCTGGGCTCCCTGCCTGTGCCATTAAACCCCTTCAACTCATCCAGAACGCCGCAGCCCGTCTGGTGTTCAACCTTCCCAAGTTCTCTCACGTCACCCCGCTCCTCCGTTCTCTCCACTGGCTTCCAGTTGAAGCTCGCATCCGCTACAAGACCATGGTGCTTGCCTACGGAGCTGTGAGGGAACGGCACCTCAATACCTCCAGGCTCTGATCAGGCCCTACACCCAAACAAGGGCACTGCGTTCATCCACCTCTGGCCTGCTCGCCTCCCTACCACTGAGGAAGTACAGCTCCCGTTCAGCCCAGTCAAAACTGTTCGCTGCTCTGGCCCCCAATGGTTGACTCTTCCGATGTAGGAGTGGGGCGGTCCTTTCCCAACGATCCATCAAGGACCAAAAGATTCATCAATGTGCCTTCATGTTAAATCGTCTCAACTCTGCGGAAAGGAACTATTTAAGATGACTTTGGAGGAGTGGAGGCACTGGCTGGAAGTGGCGGAAAACCGAATGTTTGTCCCTGATTCGGCCCGGCCTCAGGTTCTGGAATGGGCTCACTCCTCGAGGCTTCCTTGTCATCCTGGTGTCCGTCATACCCTGGCTTTCCTCCGACAATGCTTCTGGGGGCCTAACATGGCTCCTGATGTCTCGGCCTTCATTGAGCGTGCATGGTGTGTGCGGACAAGCTACGCGGCAAGCGTCGTCTGGCCTCTTTCAGCTACTCCTGTTCCACATCGCCCTTGGTCCCATATATCCCTGGATTTTGTCACTGGATAGATTTTCCAAAACCGCCCAATTTATCTCCCCAAGTTACCTTCAGCCAAGGAGAAGGCATGTCTTCCGAATCCATGGACTCCCGTTCGTCTCTGATCAGCGTCCTCAGTTCTCATCCTGATTCTGGAAGGCGTTCTGCACCTTTATCGGGTCATTGGCCAGCCTTTAACCTTAACCACACTGGTAACATTATGCCTAACCTTAACCACACTGTTGACCTTATGCCTAACCTTAACCTTACTGGTGACCTTATGCCTAACCTTAACCATACTGGTGACCTTATGCCTATCCTTAACCACACTGATGACCTTATGCCTAACCTTAACCACACTGGTGACCTTATGCCTAACCTTAACCACACTGTTGACCTTATGCCTAACCTTAACCACACTGTTGACCTTATGCCTAACCTTAACCACACTGGTAACCTTATGCCTAACCTTAACCACACTGGTAACCTTATGCCTAACCTTAACCACACTGGTAACCTTATGCCTAACCTTGCCTAACCTTAACCACACTGTTGACCTTATGCCTAACCTTAACCATACTGGTAACATTATGCCTAACCTTAACCACACTGGTAACCACCACACCACAACCTTACACCACACTGGTAACCTTAACCACACCACACCACACTGGTAACCTTACACCACACTAACCGGTAACCTTAACCACCACTGGTAACCTTATGCACTAACACACCACACCACACACACACCACCACACCACACCACACCACACCACACCACACCACACACCTTACACCACACCACACCACCACCACACCACACCACACCACACCACACCACACCACACCACACCACCGGTAACCTTAACCACACCACACCACACCACACCTTAACCACCACACCACACCACACACACCACCGCACCACACACACACCGCACCACACCCACACCACACGGTAACCTTATGCCTAACCTTAAATCAAGACATATCAAATGTTGACTTTGTAACAGGCAAGTCAGTTAAGAACATATTCTTATTTTCAATGACGGCCTGTTCAGGGCAGAACGACAGATTTGTACCTTGTCAGCTCGGGGGTTTGAACTCGCAACCTTCCGGTTACAAATCCAACGCTCTAACCACTAGGCTACGCTGCCGCCCCAGATGCAGACTGACTGTAGCTCCAGATTAGCTTCAGGACGGTGATGCGTTATGGTTTGTTGCTGCTAGTCCACTGTATTAGTCAGACTCAGACACGAGGTAGCTACCACCATACCTGCAGCCATTATTTAGTTTTGCCCTAGACCATACAGAACATACTGGAATGGGCTATGAACTCATTAGCAAATCCAATTTGTAGGCTAACGTTATCTAGTTAGCTAGCGTAATGTTAGCTAGCCTGTAGCTAGTTTGCCTGCAGCATTGGCATTATCAAATGGTAACATAACATAACCAGCAGTATCTAGAAAAGACACAGTGAACTTGTATGAGCTACAACCTAACTACGTTAGGTATCTAGCCAGCTATTGATGCTGACGTTCGATTTAAAAAAATGAGCTATGCTTCATCGCTACATAACGTTAGCTAGCCTGCCTCGCTTTATCAAGAGATAGCTACCGACCATAACCAGCAATAATGTAAGCTAACATCGTTAGCTAAGTTATACCAAAGAGGTCCTTATATTCCAATATGTCTGGTATACTCACCACCACCAGCACACCAAGCTAGTGTTACTGGTGCACACTTGGGACCGTCACTTGCACTTATTCTGCATACTGGGGTCCGTCGGGCAGGGCATGCCAACCCATAGTACTTTGTCTGTGGAGGTCAATCTGTACAGGGCCTCTGTGATCCTTTGAACCTGTTGGGGTTGATGAAACAACGGAGCCCCATTCAATGAAGGGAAACGAAAGTGGGGCTTGGCGAAAAAAGGGGGGTGGGGGACATGATTTGTTGGCGTAATTGTAATCCCAAACCCAACCTTAATTTCCTCGTTGTGATGCGTTGAGGTTCCGAACTCCGTTTTAGAAAAGAGACAGACTTTATGACCCAAACGATCCTATTTACACTTTGAGGTCAATTTTGACACTAGAATAACCGTTTGACTCATATTACAGTAATGCCACATAGGCCGTTTTCAAAGGGATTAGTTGCTTTCTAGGGGAAGTCACTCATTACAGTTGAGATTTGTATAATTCAACTTAAAATGACCTGTTCTCCTCATTTTGGGGGCAATTGTAACACTGTGTTACAAACCCAATTTATCAGGCAAAAGAAAACCTCATGTCCCCGAGCAAGAGACTATAATATGGACATTTGAATCAAGTCAATGCCAACATATAGTGGTTATAATTATGATAGTTTGAATTATTGGACATGAATGTATTTTCAAGCAGGGAGAGAACCTTAATGGGTGCTGAGTCTGGCTCGCTTCTGTTTTGGAGACCATCAAGGTGTTACAAAACCAATGTGTTGCACCCCCCCGCCCCATGAAACCAATGTGTTGCACCCCCCCGCCCCATGAAACCAATGTGTTGCACCCCCCCGCCCCATGAAACCAATGTGTTGCACCCCCGCCCCATGAAACCAATGTGTTGCACCCCCGCCCCATGAAACCAATGTGTTGCACCCCCGCCCCATGAAACCAAGGTGTTGCACCCCCGCCCCATGAAACCAATGTGTTGCACCCCCGCCCCATGAAACCAATGTGTTGCACCCCCGCCCCATGAAACCAATGTGTTGCACCCCCCGCCCCATGAAACCAATGTGTTGCACCCCCGCCCCATGAAACCAATGTGTTGCACCCCCCGCCCCATGAAACCAATGTGTTGCACCCCCGCCCCATGAAACCAATGTGTTGCACCCCCCCGCCCCATGAAACCAATGTGTTGCAACCCCGCCCCCATGAAACCAGGCGTTGCCCCCCCGCCCCATGAAACCAATGTGTTGCACCCCCGCCCCATGAAACCAATGTGTTGCACCCCCCGCCCCATGAAACCAAGGCGTTGCCCCCCCGCCCCATGAAACCAATGTGTTGCACCCCCCGCCCCATGAAACCAATGTGTTGCACCCCCCGCCCCATGAAACCAATGCCCCATGAAACCAAGGCGTTGCCCCCCATGAAAACAAGGCGTTGCCCCCCCGCCCCATGAAACCAAGGCGTTGCCCCCCCATGAAACCAAGGCGTTGCCCCCGCCCCATGAAACCAATGTGTTGCACCCCCCCGCCCCATGAAACCAATGTGTTGCACCCCCGCCCCATGAAACCAATGTGTTGCACCCCCCCGCCCCATGAAACCAATGTGTTGCACCCCCCCGCCCCATGAAACCAAGGCGTTGCCCCCCCGCCCCATGAAACCAATGTGTTGCACCCCCCGCCCCATGAAACCAATGTGTTGCACCCCCGCCCCATGAAACCAAGGCGTTGCCCCCCCCGCCCCATGAAACCAATGTGTTGCACCCCCGCCCCATGAAACCAATGTGTTGCACCCCCCGTTGCCCCCATGAAACCAAGGTGTTGCCCCCCCGCCCATGAAACCAAGGTGTTGCCCCCCCAGGCGTTGCCCCCCGCCCCATGAAACCAAGGCGTTGCCCCCCCCCGCCCCATGAAACCAAGGTGTTGCACCCCCCCCCCCCATGAAACCAAGGTGTTGCACCCCCCATGAAACCCGTTGCACCCCCCCGCCCCATGAAACCAGGCGTTGCCCCCCCATGAAACCAAGGTGTTGCCCCCATGAAACCAGGCGTTGCCCCCCGCCCCATGAAACCAAGGTGTTGCACCCCCGCCCCATGAAACCAAGGTGTTGCACCCCCCCCGCCCCATGAAACCAAGGCGTTGCCCCCATGAAACCAGGCGTTGCCCCCCCATGAAACCAATGTGTTGCACCCCCGCCCCATGAAACCAAGGCGTTGCCCCCCCCATGAAACCAATGTGTTGCACCCCCGCCCCATGAAACCAAGGCGTTGCCCCCGCCCCATGAAACCAAGGTGTTGCCCCCCTCCCCCCCCCCCCCCATGAAACCAAGGTGTTGCCCCCCGCCCCATGAAACCATTGCCCCCCGCCCCAGGTGTTGCCCCCACCCCCATGAAACCAAGGCGTTGCCCCCCCCCCATGAAACCAAGGTGTTGCACCCCCCGCCCCATGAAACCAGGTGTTGCACCCCCCCCCCATGAAACCAAGGTGTTGCACCCCCGCCCCATGAAACCAAGGTGTTGCACCCCCGCCCCATGAAACCAAGGTGTTGCACCCCCGCCCCATGAAACCAAGGTGTTGCACCCCCATGAAACCAATGTGTTGCACCCCCGCCCCATGAAACCAAGGCGTTGCCCCCCATGAAACCAAGGTGTTGCACCCCCCGCCCCATGAAACCAAGGTGTTGCACCCCCCCCCATGAAACCAAGGTGTTGCACCCCCATGAAACCAATGTGTTGCACCCCCGCCCCATGAAACCAAGGCGTTGCCCCCCCATGAAACCAATGTGTTGCACCCCCCCCCATGAAACCAGGCGTTGCCCCCATGAAACCAAGGTGTTGCACCCCCGCCCCATGAAACCAAGGTGTTGCACCCCCCCGCCCCATGAAACCAAGGCGTTGCCCCCATGAAACCAAGGTGTTGCACCCCTCCCGCCCCATGAAACCAAGGTGTTGCACCCCCGCCCCATGAAACCAAGGCGTTGCCCCCCGCCCCATGAAACCAAGGCGTTGCCCCCCCCCATGAAACCAAGGCGTTGCCCCCCCGCCCCATGAAACCAATGTGTTGCACCCCGCCCCATGAAACCAAGGTGTTGCACCCCCATGAAACCAATGTGTTGCACCCCCGCCCCATGAAACCAAGGCGTTGCCCCCCCATGAAACCAATGTGTTGCACCCCCACCCCATGAAACCAAGGCGTTGCCCCCCCCCATGAAACCAGGTGTTGCACCCCCCGCCCCCATGAAACCAGGCGTTGCCCCCCCCCCCGCCCCATGAAACCAGGCGTTGCCCCCCCAAGGCGTTGCCCCCATGAAACCAAGGCGTTGCCCCCCCGTTGCCCCATGAAACCAAGGCGTTGCCCCCATGAAACCAAGGCGTTGCCCCCCCCCCATGAAACCAAGGCGTTGCCCCCATGAAACCAAGGCGTTGCCCCCATGAAACCAAGGCGTTGCCCCCATGAAACCAAGGCGTTGCCCCCCCCCCATGAAACCAAGGCGTTGCCCCCATGAAACCAAGGCGTTGCCCCCCCATGAGGCGTTGCCCCCATGAAACCAAGGCGTTGCCCCCCCCATGAAACCAAGGCGTTGCCCCCATGAAACCAAGGCGTTGCCCCCATGAAACCAAGGCGTTGCCCCCCATGAAACCAAGGCGTTGCCCCCCATGAAACCAAGGCGTTGCCCCCCCATGAAACCAAGGCCCCCCCATGAAACCAAGGTGTTGCACCCCCGCCCCCATGAAACCAAAGGCGTTGCCCCCCCCCATGAAACCAAGGCGTTGCCCCCATGAAACCAAGGCGTTGCCCCCCATGAAACCAAGGCGTTGCCCCCCATGAAACCAAGGCCCCCCCCCATGAAAAAGGCGTTGCCCCCATGAAGCCAAGGCGTTGCCCCCATGAAACCAAGGCGTTGCCCCCCATGAAACCAAGGCGTTGCCCCCCCATGAAACCCGTTGCCCCCATGAAACCAAGGCGTTGCCCCCCCCCCCATGAAACCAAGGCGTTGCCCCCATGAAACCAAGGTGTTGCCCCCCCACCCCCCCCATGAAACCAGGCGTTGCCCCCCCCCAGGCAAGGCGTTGCCCCCATGAAACCAAGACGTTGCCCCCATGAAACCAAGGCGTTGCCCCCCCATGAAACCAAGGCGTTGCCCCCATGAAACCAAGGCGTTGCCCCCATGAAACCAAGGCGTTGCCCCCCCATGAAACCAAGGCGTTGCCCCCATGAAACCCCCATGAAACCAAGGCGTTGCCCCCCATGAAACCAAGGCGTTGCCCCCATGAAACCAAGGCGTTGCCCCCATGAAACCAAGGCGTTGCCCCCCCCCCATGAAACCAAGGCGTTGCCCCCGCCCCCATGAAACCAAGGCGTTGCCCCCCCATGAAACCAAGGCGTTGCCCCCCCATGAAACCAAGGCCCCCATGAAACCAAGGCGTTGCCCCCCCATGAAACCAAGGCGTTGCCCCCCCCCCCCCATGAAACCAGGCGTTGCCCCCATGAAACCCCCCCCATGAAACCAAGGCGTTGCCCCCCATGAAACCAAGGCGTTGCCCCCCCATGAAACCAAGGCGTTGCCCCCCCCCCCATGAAACCAGGCGTTGCCCCCCCCCCCCCATGAAACCAAGGCGTTGCCCCCCCCCATGAAACCAAGGCGTTGCCCCCCCCCATGAAACCAAGGCGTTGCCCCCCGCCCCATGAAACCAAGGCGTTGTTTCCCCCCCCCCCCCCGCCCCCATGAAACCAAGGCGTTGCCCCCCCCCGCCCCATGAAACCAAGGCGTTGCCCCCCGCCCCATGAAACCAAGGCGTTGCCCCCCCGCCCCATGAAACCAAGGCGTTGCCCCCCACACATTTTCCCTCGAATATGAAATATTATTATTATGAATTCAATCCAACATGAATGTTATTCCGAGTTGTTAAAAAAACGTAAAAGTTTGTCGTCAGTCTGTTGTAACTCTGATGGCGACTGACTCTCTGTTCATATTTCACAGCTCCAGGATAAATAAAAGCCAATTAAATTTTATATCTTCATAAGAACAGTTAGTTTCTATGAATAGAAAGCTACAGAATAAAGACTTTACCAGGGAAAGAACTGCTCACTGCAACCCTGGATGACCCGGAGAGAGAGGGTGTGTCTGTGTGTGTGTGTGTGTGTGTGTGTGTGTGTGTGTGTGTGTGTGTGTGTGTGTGTGTGTGTGTGTGTGTGTGTGTGTGTGTGTGTGTGTGTGTGTGTGGGTGCGTGCGTGCGTGCGTGTGTGTGTGTGTGTGGGTGCATGCGTGTATGTGTGTGGGTGCATGCGTGTTTTTGTGTGTAGGTGTGTGGGTGCATGCGTGTTTGTGTGTGTGTGTGTGTGTGTGTGTGTGTGTGTGTGTGTGTGTGTGTGTGTGTGTGTGTGTGTGTGTGTGTGTGTGTGTGTGGGTGTGTGTGGGTGCATGCGTGTGATTTAGGAGATCCTAACAGTGTAGACCAGCAGCTCGTAAACCAGAACAATAAATGGTTTCCCCTCTGAGCGGCTGTGTGTGTGTGTGTGTGTGTGTGTGTGTGTGTGTGTGTGTGTGTGTGTGTGTGTGTGTGTGTGTGTGTGTGTGTGTGTGTGTGTGTGTGTGTGTGTGTGTGTGTGTGTGTGTGTGTGTGTGTGTGTGTGGTTGGTGGTAGGAGGTAACGGGGTGGTGACCTCCAGTAAAAAGTGATTGGTTCAACAAGCTTCAAACTCTTGACCTGTGCCCTCTCTCTGGAGGAAAGCCTCTCTCTGCTGGTTCACCAGGGCCTCGCTAAACAAGGCAATGGTCATATTCACTTAGCGTTAAAGGACCAGTGCAGTGAAAAAATAGATTTTCATGTGTTTTTTTTACAGTGGGGTACGAAAATAATTGACCCCCTTGATAAGGATAAGCAATAATTGTTATTTATTTTATTTTATTTCACCTTTATTTAACCAGGTAGGCTAGTTGAGAACACCTTTATTTAACCAGGTAGGCTAGTTGAGAACACCTTTATTTAACCAGGTAGGCTAGTTGAGAACACCTTTATTTAACCAGGTAGGCCAGTTGAGAACAGGTTCTCATTTACAGTTGCGACCTGGCCAAGATAAAGCAAAGCAGTTCGACACATACAACGACACAAAGTTACACACAAACATACAGTCAATAATACAGTATAAACAAGTCTATATACGATGTGAGGAAATGAGGTGAGATAAGGGAGGTAAAGGCAAAAAGGCCATGGTGGCAAAGTAAATACAATATAGCAAGTAAAACACTGGAATGGTAGTTTTGCAATGGAAGAATGTGCAAAGTTGAAATAAAAATAATGGGGTGCAAAGGAGCAAAATAAATAAATAAATAAAATACAGTAGGGAAAGAGGTAGTTGTTTGGGCTAAATTATAGGTGGGCTATGTACAGGTGCAGTAATCTGTGAGCTGCTCTGACAGTTGGTGCTTAAAGCTAGTGAGGGAGATAAGTGTTTCCAGTTTCAGAGATTTTTGTAGTTCGTTCCAGTCATTGGCAGCAGAGAATTGGAAGAGGCGGCCAAATAAATAATTGGTTTGGGGTGACTAGAGATATACCTGCTGGAGCGTGTGCTACAGGTGGGAGATGCTATGGTGACCAGCGAGCTGAGATAAGGGGGACTTTACCCTAGCAGGGTCTTGTAGATGACATTGAGCCAGTGGGTTTGGCGATGAGTATGAAGCGGGCAGCCAACGGGCGTATAGGTCGCAATGGTGGGTAGTATATAGGGCTTTGGTGACAAAACGGATTGCACTGTGATAGACTGCATCCAATTTGTTGAGTAGGGTATTGGAGGCTATTTTGTAAATTACATCGCCAAAGTCAAGGATTGGTAGGATGGTCAGTTTTACAAGGGTATTTTTGGCAGCATGAGTGAAGGATGCTTTGTTGCGAAATAGGAAGCCAATTCTAATATATATATATATATATATTAGGCAAATTTAAAAAACATATATTTTATAGTAATATAACACAGAAAGAGATTTTGACCCCCCTATAGAGTCGTATAAATAAAGAGTTCAAAAGTTTCCTGTTTTTGTCCCATATTCCAATGAAACATCAAGCTGGTGCCTCCTGAATACAACAGCATAGACCAACATACATTTCACGCTGGTCCATGCTGGTCCCACGCTGGTCCATGCTGGTCTGACCAGCATGGTCTAGCTGGTTCTGGTGGGTGACCAGCATGGTCTAGCTGGTTCTGGTGGACGACCAGCATGGTCTAGCTGATTCTGGTGGACGACCAGCATGGTCTAGCTGGTTCTGGTGGACGACCAGCATGGTATAGCTGGTTCTGGTGGACGACCAGCATGGTCTAGCTGGTTCTGGTGGATGACCAGCATGGTCTAGCTGGTTCTGGTGGACGACCAGCATGGTCTAGCTGGTCATTTGGCGCTAGTCCATGCTGGTCCCTCCTGAATACAACAGTATAGACCAACATACATTTCACGCTGGTCCATGCTGGTCCACGCTGGTCCATGCTGGTCTGACCAGCATGGTCTAGCTGGTTCTGGTGGGTGACCAGCATGGTATAGCTGTTTTGGACTGGTGACCAACCTTCGCTGTGTTTTGGACTGGTGACCAACCTTCGCTGTGTTTTGGACTGGTGACCAGCCTTCGCTGTGTTTTGGACTGGTGACCAACCTTCGCTGTGTTTTGGACTGGTGACCAACCTTCTGGCTGTGTTTTGGACTGGTGACCAACCTTCGCTGTGTTTTGGACTGGTGACCAGCCTTCGCTGTGTTTTGGACTGGTGACCAACCTTCGCTGTGTTTTGGACTGGTGACCAACCTTCGCTGTGTTTTGGACTGGTGACCAACCTTCGCTGTGTTTTGGACTGGTGACCAGCCTTCACTGTGTTTTTAGACTGGTGACCAACCTTCGCTGTGTTTTGGACTGGTGACCAAACTTCGCTGTGTTTTGGACTGGTGACCAACCTTCGCTGTGTGTTGGACTGGTGACCAGCCTTCGCTGTGTTTTGGACTGGTGACCAACCTTCGCTGTGTTTTGGACTGGTGACCAGCCTTCGCTGTGTTTTGGACTGGTGACCAACCTTCGCTGTGTTTTGGACTGGTGACCAACCTTCGCTGTGTTTTGGACTGGTGACCAACCTTCGCTGTGTTTTGGACTGGTGACCAACCTTCGCTGTGTTTTGGACTGGTGACCAGCCTTCGCTGTGTTTTGGACTGGTGACCAGCCTTCGCTGTGTTTTGGACTGGTGACCGGCCTTCGCTGTGTTTGGACTGGTGACCAACCTTCGCTGTGTTTTGGACTGGTGACCAGCCTGTGTTTTTGGTGACCAGCCTTCGCTGTGTTTTGGACTGGTGACCAGCCTTCGCTGTGTTTTGGACTGGTGACCAACCTTCGCTGTGTTTTGGACTGGTGACCAACCTTCGCTGTGTTTTGGACTGGTGACCAGCCTTCGCTGTGTTTTGGACTGGTGACCAACCTTCGCTGTGTTTTGGACTGGTGACCAACCTTCGCTGTGTTTTGGACTGGTGACCAACCTTCGCTGTGTTTTGGACTGGTGACCAAGCCTTCACTGTGTTTTGGACTGGTGACCAGCCTTCGCTGTGTTTTGGACTGGTGACCAACCTTCGCTGTGTTTTGGACTGGTGACCAGCCTTCGCTGTGTGTTGGACTGGTGACCAGCCTTCGCTGTGTTTTGGACTGGTGACCAGCCTTCGCTGTGTTTTGGACTGGTGACCAACCTTCGCTGTGTTTTGGACTGGTGACCAACCTTCGCTGTGTTTTGGACTGGTGACCAACCTTCGCTGTGTTTTGGACTGGTGACCAACCTTCGCTGTGTTTTGGACTGGTGACCAACCTTCGCTGTGTTTTGGACTGGTGACCAGCCTTCGCTGTGTTTTTGGACTGGTGACCAGCCTTCGCTGTGTTTTGGACTGGTGACCCCTCGCTGTGTTTTGACTGGTGACCGGCCTCGCTGTGTTTGGACTGGTGACCAACCTTCGCTGTGTTTTGGACTGGTGACGAGGCCTTCGCTGTGTTTTGGACTGGTGACCAGCCTTCGCTGTGTTTTGGACTGGTGACCAGCCTTCGCTGTGTTTTGGACTGGTGACCAACCTTCGCTGTGTTTTGGATTGGTGACCAACCTTCGCTGTGTTTTGGACTGGTGACCAGACTTCGCTGTGTTTGGACTGGTGACCAACCTTGACCAGCCTGGCTGTGTTTTGGATTGGTGACCAACCTTCGCTGTGTTTTTGGACTGGTGACCAGCCTTCGCTGTGTTTTGGGACTGTGTGACCAGCCTTGGTGACCGGCCTTCGCTGTGTTTTGGACTGGTGACCGGCCTTCGCTGTGTTTTGGACTGGTGACCAACCTTCGCTGTGTTTTGGACTGGTGACCAGCCTTCGCTGTGTTTTGGACTGGTGACCAGCCTTCGCTGTGTTTTGGACTGGTGACCAGCCTTCGCTGTGTTTTGTGACCAACCTTCGGCTGGTTTTTGGACTGGTGACCAACCTTCGCTGTGTTTTGGACTGGTGACCAACCTTCGCTGTGTTTTGGACTGGTGACCAACCTTCGCTGTGTTTTGGACTGGTGACCAACCTTCGCTGTGTTTTGGACTGGTGACCAGCCTTCGCTGTGTTTTGGACTGGTGATCAGCCTTCGCTGTGTTTTGGACTGGTGACCAACCTTCACTGTGTTTTGGACTGGTGACCAACCTTCGCTGTGTTTTGGACTGACCAACCTTCCTGTGTTTGGACTGGTGACCAACCTTCGCTGTGTTTTGGACTGGTGACCACTGGTGACCAGCCTTCGCTGTGTTTTGGACTGGTGACCAACCTTCGCTGTGTTTTGGACTGGTGACCAGCCTTCGCTGTGTTTTGGACTGGTGACCAACCTTCGCTGTGTTTGGACTGGTGACCAGCCTTCGCTGTGTTTTGGACTGGTGACCAACCTTCGCTGTGTTTGGATTGGTGACCAACCTTAGCTGTGTTTTGGACTGGTGACCAGACTTCGCTGTGTTTTGGACTGGTGACCAGCCTTCGCTGTGTTTTGGACTGGTGACCAGCCTTCGCTGTGTTTGGACAGGTGACCAGCCTTCGATGTGTTTTGGACTGGTGACCAGCCTTCGCTGTGTTTTGGACAGGTGACCAACCTTCGCTGTGTTTTGGATAGGTGACCAACCTTCGCTGTGTTTTGGACTGGTGACCAACCTTCGCTGTGTTTGGACAGGTGACCAACCTTCGCTGTGTTTTGGACAGGTGACCAACCTTCGCTGTGTTTTGGACAGGTGACCAACCTTCGCTGTGTTTTGGACTGGTGACCAACCTTCGCTGTGTTTTGACTGGTGACCAGCCTTCGCTGTGTTTTGACTGGTGACCAACCTTCACTGTGTTTTGGACTGGTGACCAACCTTGTGTGTTTTGGACTGGTGACCAACCTTCACTGTGTTTTGGACTGGTGACCAGCCTTCGCTGTGTTTTGGACTGGTGACCAACCTTCGCTGTGTTTTGGACTGGTGACCAGCCTTCGCTGTGTTTGGACTGGTGACCAACCTTCGCTGTGTTTTGGACTGGTGACCAGCCTTCGCTGTGTTTTTGGACTGGTGACCAACCTTCTCTGTGTTTTGGACTGGTGACCAGCCTTCGCTGTGTTTTGGACTGGTGATCAGCCTTCGCTGTGTTTTGGACTGGTGATCAGCCTTCGCTGTGTTTGGACTGGTGACCAGCCTTCGCTGTGTTTGGACAGGTGACCAGCCTTCGATGTGTTTGGACTGGTGACCAGCCTTCGCTGTGTTTTGACAGGTGACCAACCTTCGCTGTGTTTTGGATAGGTGACCAACCTTCGCTGTGTTTTGGACTGGTGACCAACCTTCGCTGTGTTTTGGACAGGTGACCAACCTTTATGTGTTTTGGACAGGTGACCAACCTTCGCTGTGTTTTGACAGGTGACCAACCTCAACTGTGTTTTGGACACTTTTTATCCATTATGTTTCAGATTATTTTGTGTCCAGCAAAAATGTTGGTCAATCGTGTATTGTGTCATTTGAGTCAATTTTTATGAAAATAATAAAGTATATTTCTAAACACTTCTAATTTAATGTGATCCTACCATGATTATTGATATTCCTGAACATTTAAAGATCTTACCCCCATTTTAACCTCTCACTATTACCAATAACACTAGAAGCTAGAATCTCTGTGGGTAAGATCTTGACCCTCTGTAACTGTCTCAATCATCATTATTCGCGATTCAGTCAGAGTATCTGTAATCGTGTTAGCATATAACTGTATAGAACACATTATATTCTCATTTACAATGAAAGTGATGCAAATCATTATTTGCCATTCATTTGTAATGGGCGAAACAATCTGAAACACAACTAAAACAAACTGCAGCTGCACGCTGTATGTCATGAGTCACACTCTTGATGTAGTCATTGACACTGGAATATGGGATGATACTAAGTATTCAAACTACCTGGGATCTTTAATTAGATAATGGTCTTAAGCTGCTTTTGAGAAAACAATGTATGGCAGCAAACTAGATCATAAACAGTATATTAGCATAAAATAATGTATCATTTCCCCTTACAATATTATATTTCACTTTTTATTTTATTATTCAAGGTTAATCATTGAAGAGCATTCTTGATGGCTCAGACAGTGGGCTAACTGCCTTGTTCAGGGGAAAACGCAAGATTTTTAACTCAGGGATTCGATCTAGCAACCTTTCAATTACTGGCCCAACGCTCTAAACCACTAGGCTACGCTGCCGCCCTAAATATATCTCCGTATGAGTTATTTATTTTATATAGTCATTATTGCTCATCTTTATCAAGGGTGTGAACAACTTCAGACCCCACAGTATATCTTCACACTGTGAGGTTGTGAAGGGTGAGGAAGATAATGCCTTGAAAGAGCGTTTTGAAATTTCAGCCATTTTGGGGGGGGGGGGGGGTTGCCTGTAGACCAATAAGAATGAGAGTTCCAAATGTATCTGCCAATAACAGCTAACAGTAGTTTCCCTCCCCACTCAGATCACTCCCAGACAATCTTAGAAAATGGCGCTTTGCTAAGAAGCTATTTGTTTATTTTTAATCTGTTTATTTTAAAACAATCATAGTAAAGTACATGTCGGATAAAATATGTCTCGACAGGCCTGATGGAAAGAGCAAATTTGTCAGTAAACTTTCCAAAAAGGACAACAAAACAAAATACGCAAAGTGGATCTTTTTTGTGTCGGTAAAATGAACGATGTGACAAAGACAGTGGAAACGTCTTTATGGAGAATATTGCTATAATAAGACATGTTGTGTGGTCCTCCCACTAGGACTCAGGACAGTTTAATAGACATGTTGTGTGGTCCTCCCACTAGGACTCAGGACAGTTTAATAGACATGTTGTGTGGTCCTCCCACTAGGACTCAGGACAGTTTAATAGACATGTTGTGTGGTCCTCCCACTAGGACTCAGGACAGTTTAATAGACATGTTGTGTGGTCCTCCCACTAGGACTCAGGACAGTTTAATAGACATGTTGTGTGGTCCTCCCACTATGACTCAGGACAGTTTAATAGACATGTTGTGTGGTCCTCCCACTATGACTCAGGACAGTTTAATAGACATGTTGTGTGGTCCTCCCACTAGGACTCAGGACAGTTTAATAGACATGTTGTGTGGTCCTCCCACTAGGACTCAGGACAGTTTAATAGACATGTTGTGTGGTCCTCCCACTATGACTCAGGACAGTTTAATAGACATGTTGTGTGGTCCTCCCACTATGACTCAGGACAGTTTAATAGACATGTTGTGTGGTCCTCCCACTATGACTCAGGACAGTTTAATAGACATGTTGTGTGGTCCTCCCACTATGACTCAGGACAGTTTAATAGACATGTTGTGTGGTCCTCCCACTATGACTCAGGACAGTTTAATAGACATGTTGTGTGGTCCTCCCACTATGACTCAGGACAGTTTAATAGACATGTTGTGTGGTCCTCCCACTAGGACTCAGGACAGTTTAATAGACATGTTGTGTGGTCCTCCCACTATGACTCAGGACAGTTTAATAGACATGTTGTGTGGTCCTCCCACTATGACTCAGGACAGTTTAATAGACATGTTGTGTGGTCCTCCCACTATGACTCAGGACAGTTTAATAGACATGTTGTGTGGTCCTCCCACTATGACTCAGGACAGTTTAATAGACATGTTGTGTGGTCCTCCCACTATGACTCAGGACAGTTTAATAGACATGTTGTGTGGTCCTCCCACTATGACTCAGGACAGTTTAATAGACATGTTGTGTGGTCCTCCCACTATGACTCAGGACAGTTTAATAGACATGTTGTGTGGTCCTCCCACATGACTCGGACACCATGCAGTTTAATAGACATGTTGTGTGGTCCTCCCACTATGACTCAGGACAGTTTAATAGACATGTTGTGTGGTCCTCCCACTATGACTCAGGACAGTTTAATAGACATGTTGTGTGGTCCTCCCACTAGGACTCAGGACAGTTTAATAGACATGTTGTGTGGTCCTCCCACTATGACTCAGGACAGTTTAATAGACATGTTGTGTGGTCCTCCCACTAGGACACCAGGACAGTTTAATAGACATGTTGTGTGGTCCTCCCACTATGACTCAGGACAGTTTAATAGACATGTTGTGTGGTCCTCCCACTAGGACCCAGGACAGTTTAATAGACATGTTGTGTGGTCCTCCCACTAGGACTCAGGACAGTTTAATAGACATGTTGTGTGGTCCTCCCACTAGGACTCAGGACAGTTTAATAGACATGTTGTGTGGTCCTCCCACTATGACTCAGGACAGTTTAATAGACATGTTGTGTGGTCCTCCCACTATGACTCAGGACAGTTTAATAGACATGTTGTGTGGTCCTCCCACTATGACTCAGGACAGTTTAATAGACATGTTGTGTGGTCCTCCCACTAGGACTCAGGACAGTTTAATAGACATGTTGTGTGGTCCTCCCACTATGACTCAGGACAGTTTAATAGACATGTTGTGTGGTCCTCCCACTATGACTCAGGACAGTTTAATAGACATGTTGTGTGGTCCTCCCACTATGACTCAGGACAGTTTAATAGACATGTTGTGTGGTCCTCCCACTATGACTCAGGACAGTTTAATAGACATGTTGTGTGGTCCTCCCACTATGACTCAGGACAGTTTAATAGACATGTTGTGTGGTCCTCCCACTATGACTCAGGACAGTTTAATAGACATGTTGTGTGGTCCTCCCACTAGGACACCATGACAGTTTAATAGACATGTTGTGTGGTCCTCCCACTATGACTCAGGACAGTTTAATAGACATGTTGTGTGGTCCTCCCACTAGGACACCATGCAGTTTAATAGACATGTTGTGTGGTCCTCCCACTATGACTCAGGACAGTTTAATAGACATGTTGTGTGGTCCTCCCACTAGGACTCAGGACAGTTTAATAGACATGTTGTGTGGTCCTCCCACTAGGACTCAGGACAGTTTAATAGACATGTTGTGTGGTCCTCCCACTAGGACTCAGGACAGTTTAATAGACATGTTGTGTGGTCCTCCCACTATGACTCAGGACAGTTTAATAGACATGTTGTGTGGTCCTCCCACTAGGACTCAGGACAGTTTAATAGACATGTTGTGTGGTCCTCCCACTAGGACTCAGGACAGTTTAATAGACATGTTGTGTGGTCCTCCCACTAGGACTCAGGACAGTTTAATAGACATGTTGTGTGGTCCTCCCACTAGGACTCAGGACAGTTTAATAGACATGTTGTGTGGTCCTCCCACTAGGACTCAGGACAGTTTAATAGACATGTTGTGTGGTCCTCCCACTAGGACACCATGACAGTTTAATAGACATGTTGTGTGGTCCTCCCACTATGACTCAGGACAGTTTAATAGACATGTTGTGTGGTCCTCCCACTAGGACTCAGGACAGTTTAATAGACATGTTGTGTGGTCCTCCCACTAGGACTCAGGACAGTTTAATAGACATGTCGTGTGGTCCTCCCACTAGGACTCAGGACAGTTTAATAGACATGTTGTGTGGTCCTCCCACTATGACTCAGGACAGTTTAATAGACATGTTGTGTGGTCCTCCCACTATGACTCAGGACAGTTTAATAGACATGTTGTGTGGTCCTCCCACTAGGACTCAGGACAGTTTAATAGACATGTTGTGTGGTCCTCCCACTAGGACTCAGGACAGTTTA
>NW_025747654.1:0-49655 GCF_021184085.1 Oncorhynchus gorbuscha
ATCCCAGTGGAAAACGGGGAACCGGCCAGGCAGAGACAGCAAGGGCGGTTCGTTGCTCCAGAGCCTTTCCGTTCACCTTCCCACTCCTGGGCCAGACTACACTCAATCATATGACCCACTGAAGAGATGAGTCTTCAGTAAAGACTTAAAGGTTGAGACCGAGTTTGCGTCTCTGACATGGGTAGGCAGACCGTTCCATAAAAATGGAGCTCTATAGGAGAAAGCCCTGCCTCCAGCTGTTTGCTTAGAAATTCTAGGGACAATTAGGAGGCCTGCGTCTTGTGACCGTAGCGTACGTATAGGTATGTACGGCAGGACCAAATCAGAGAGGTAGGTAGGAGCAAGCCCATGTAATGCTTTGTAGGTTAGCAGTAAAACCTTGAAATCAGCCCTTGCTTTGACAGGAAGCCAGTGTAGAGAGGCTAGCACTGGAGTAATATGATCAAATTTTTTGGTTCTAGTCAGGATTCTAGCAGCCGTATTTAGCACTAACTGAAGTTTATTTAGTGCTTTATCCGGGTAGCCGGAAAATAGAGCATTGCAGTAGTCTAACCTAGAAGTGACAAAAGCATGGATTAATTTTTCTGCATCATTTTTGGACAGAAAGTTTCTGATTTTTGCAATGTTACGTAGATGGAAAAAAGCTGTCCTCGAAATGGTCTTGATATGTTCTTCAAAAGAGAGATCAGGGTCCAGAGTAACGCCGAGGTCCTTCACAGTTTTATTTGAGACGACTGTACAACCATTAAGATTAATTGTCAGATTCAACAGAAGATCTCTTTGTTTCTTGGGACCTAGAACAAGCATCTCTGTTTTGTCCGAGTTTAATAGTAGAAAGTTTGCAGCCATCCACTTCCTTATGTCTGAAACACATGCTTCTAGCGAGGGCAATTTTGGTGCTTCACCATGTTTCATTGAAATGTACAGCTGTGTGTCATCCGCATAGCAGTGAAAGTTTACATTATGTTTTCGAATAACATCCCCAAGAGGTAAAATATATAGTGAAAACAATAGTGGTCCTAAAACAGAACCTTGAGGAACACCGAAATGTACAGTTGATTTGTCAGAGGACAAACCATTCACAGAGACAAACTGATATCTTTCCGACAGATAAGACCTAAACCAGGCCAGAACATGTCCGTGTAGACCAATTTGGGTTTCCAATCTCTCCAAAAGAATGTGGTGATCGATGGTATCAAAAGCAGCACTAAGGTCTAGGAGCACGAGGACAGATGCAGAGCCTCGGTCCGATGCCATCAAAATGTCATTTACCACCTTCACAAGTGCCGTCTCAGTGCTATGATGGGGTCTAAAACCAGACTGAAGCATTTCGTATACATTGTTTGTCTTCAGGAAGGCAGTGAGTTGCTGCGCAACAGCCTTCTCTAAAATCTTTGAGAGGAATGGAAGATTCGATATAGGCCGATAGTTTTTTATATTTTCTGGGTCAAGGTTTGGCTTTTTCAAGAGAGGCTTTATTACTGCCACTTTTAGTGAGTTTGGTACACATCCAGTGGATAGAGAGCCGTTTATTATGTTCAACATAGGAGGGCCAAGCACAGGAAGCAGCTCTTTCAGTAGTTTAGTTGGAATAGGGTCCAGTATACAGCTTGAAGGTTTAGAGGCCATGATTATTTTCATCATTGTGTCAAGAGATATAGTACTAAAACACTTGAGCGTCTCTCTTGATCCTAGGTCCTGGCAGAGTTGTGCAGACTCAGGACAACTGAGGTTTGGAGGAATACGCAGGTTTAAAGAGGAGTCCGTAATTTGCTTTCTAATAATCATAATCTTTTCCTCAAAGAAGTTCATGAATTTATCACTGCTAAAGTGCAAGTCATCCTCTCTTGGGGAATGCTGCTTTTTAGTTAGCTTTGCCACAGTATCAAAAAGGAATTTCGGATTGTTCTTATTTTCCTCAATTAAGTTAGAAAAATAGGACGATCGAGCAGCAGTAAGGGCTCTTCGGTACTGCACGGTACCATCCTTCCAAGCTAGTCGGAAGACTTCCAGTTTGGTGTGGCGCCATTTCCGTTCCAATTTTCTGGAAGCTTGCTTCAGAGCTCGGGTATTTTCTGTGTACCATGGAGCTAGTTTCTTATGAGACATTTTTTTAGTTTTTAGGGGTGCAACTGCATCTAGGGTATTGCGCAAGGTTAAATTGAGATCCTCAGTTAGGTGGTTAACGGATTTTTGTCCTCTGGCGTCCTTGGGTAGGCAGAGGGAGTCTGGAAGGGCATCAAGGAATCTTTGTGTTGTCTGTGAATTTATAGCACGACTTTTGATGTTCCTTGGTTGGGGTCTGAGCAGATTATTTGTTGCAATTGCAAACGTAATAAAATGGTGGTCTGATAGTCCAGGATTATGAGGAAAAACATTAAGATCCACAACATTTATTCCATGGGACAAAACTAGGTCCAGCGTATGACTGTGAGAGTGAGTGGGTCCAGAGACATGTTGGACAAAACCCACTGAGTCGATGATGGCTCCAAAAGCCTTTTGGAGTGGGTCTGTGGACTTTTCCATGTGAATATTAAAGTCACCAAAGATTAGAATATTATCTGCAATGACTACAAGGTCTGATAGGAATTCAGGGAACTCAGTGAGAAACGCTGTATATGGCCCAGGAGGCCTGTAAACAGTAGCTATAAAAAGTGATTGAGTAGGCTGCATAGATTTCATGACTAGAAGCTCAAAAGACGAAAACGTCATTTTTTTTTTTGTAAATTGAAATTTGCTATCGTAAATGTTAGCAACACCTCCGCCTTTGCGGGATGCACGGGGGATATGGTCACTAGTGTAGCCAGGAGGTGAGGCCTCATTTAACACAGTAAATTCATCAGGCTTAAGCCATGTTTCAGTCAGGCCAATCACATCAAGATTATGATCAGTGATTAGTTCATTGACTATAATTGCCTTTGAAGTAAGGGATCTAACATTAAGTAGCCCTATTTTGAGATGTGAGGTATCATGATCTCTTTCAGTAATGACAGGAATGGAGGTGGTCTTTATCCTAGTGAGATTGCTAAGGCGAACACCGCCATGTTTAGTTTTGCCCAACCCAGGTCGAGGCACAGACACGGTCTCAATGGTGATAGCTGAGCTGACTACACTAACTATGCTAGTGGCAGACTCCACTATGCTGGCAGGCTGGCTAATAGCCTGCTGCCTGGCCTGCACCCTATTTCATTGTGGAGCTAGAGGAGTTAGAGCCCTGTCTATGTTGGCAGATAAGATGAGAGCACCCCTCCAGCTAGGATGGAGTCCGTCACTCCTCAGCAGGTCAGGCTTGGTCCTGTTTGTGGGCGAGTCCCAGAAAGAGGGCCAATTATCTACAAATTCTATCTTTTGGGAGGGGCAGAAAACAGTTTTCAACCAGCGATTGAGTTGTGAATCATACAGTGTAACTGGGTTCTCTTTCATGTTTGGGATTACAACAGATAATCCCAGGTTTCACTTGACTATAGGAAGCTCAGGACAAGTGGAGTGTGACTGAAATAGGAAAATACATCGGTCAATACAGTCATATGTTAATGTTGCCTGATTTGCACTTATCAAGCGCTTGTTTTTGGGCAAATCGATATAAAAGCCATATGGTTTGTGTGATGTTATTCTTTTCGTTCAAGCCCATTTTTGTCTTCTTACAAACAGAGATTGTAATATATATCTGAAAATGAAACTTATGAAACACTATTAGTATAATAAACACCGTAATATAATATTTCTTTGTGAAATACAAATGAGCAGTTGTTTTACCTACCCCTACTCCAGTGGAGGCTGCTGAGGGGAGAACGGCTCACAATAATGGCTGGAATGGAGTGAATGGAATGGTTTCCAACCCATGAAAACCACGTTGTTGATAATATTCCATTTACTCCATTCCAGCCATTAAGCCGTTCTACCCTCAGCAGCCCTACTGTAATCCAGCTGTCTCGTCTGAAGTTACAGCCACTAAACCCTTCTACCCTCAGCAGCCCTACTGTAATCCAGCTGTCTCGTCTGAAGTTACAGCCACTAAACCGTTCTACCCTCAGCAGCCCTACTGTAATCCAGCTGTCTCGTCTGAAGTTACAGCCACTAAACCGTTCGACCCTCAGCAGCCTCAGCAGCCCTAATGTAATCCAGCTGTCTCGTCTGAAGTTACAGCCACAAAACCCTTCTACCCTCAGCAGCCCTACTGTAATCCAGCTGTCTCGTCTGAAGTTACAGCCACTAAACCCTTCTACCCTCAGCAGCCCTACTGTAATCCAGCTGTCTCGTCTGAAGTTACAGCCACTAAACCGTTCTACCCTCAGCAGCCCTACTGTAATCCAGCTGTCTCGTCTGAAGTTACAGCCACTAAACCGTTCTACCCTCAGCAGCCCTACTGTAATCCAGCTGTCTCGTCTGAAGTTACAGCCACTAAACCCTTCTACCCTCAGCAGCCCTACTGTAATCCAGCTGTCTCGTCTGAAGTTACAGCCACTAAACCGTTCTACCCTCAGCAGCCCTACTGTAATCCAGCTGTCTCGTCTGAAGTTACAGCCACTAAACCGTTCGACCCTCAGCAGCCTCAGCAGCCCTAATGTAATCCAGCTGTCTCGTCTGAAGTTACAGCCACAAAACCCTTCTACCCTCAGCAGCCCTACTGTAATCCAGCTGTCTCGTCTGAAGTTACAGCCACTAAACCCTTCTACCCTCAGCAGCCCTACTGTAATCCAGCTGTCTCGTCTGAAGTTACAGCCACTAAACCCTTCTACCCCCAGCAGCCTCAGCAGCCCTACTGTAATCCAGCTGTCTCATCTGAAGTTACAGCCACTAAACCATTCGACCCTCAGCAGCCTCAGCAGCCCTACTGTAATCCAGCTGTCTCGTCTGAAGTTACAGCCACTAAACCGTTCGACCCTCAGCAGCCCTACTGTAATCCAGCTGTCTCATCTGAAGTTACAGCCACTAAACCCTTCTACCCTCAGCAGCCCTACTGTAATCCAGCTGTCTCGTCTGAAGTTACAGCCACTAAACCCTTCTACCCTCAGCAGCCCTACTGTAATCCAGCTGTCTCGTCTGAAGTTACAGCCACTAAACCCTTCTACCCTCAGCAGCCCTACTGTAATCCAGCTGTCTCGTCTGAAGTTACAGCCACTAAACCCTTCTACCCTCAGCAGCCCTACTGTAATCCAGCTGTCTCATCTGAAGTTACAGCCACTAAACCGTTCGACCCTCAGCAGCCTCAGCAGCCCTACTGTAATCCAGCTGTCTCATCTGAAGTTACAGCCACTAAACCCTTCTACCCTCAGCAGCCCTACTGTAATCCAGCTGTCTCGTCTGAAGTTACAGCCACTAAACCCTTCTACCCTCAGCAGCCCTACTGTAATCCAGCTGTCTCGTCTGAAGTTACAGCCACTAAACCCTTCTACCCTCAGCAGCCCTACTGTAATCCAGCTGTCTCATCTGAAGTTACAGCCACTAAACCGTTCTACCCCCAGCAGCCTCAGCAGCCCTACTGTAATCCAGCTGTCTCGTCTGAAGTTACAGCCACTAAACCGTTCTACCCTCAGCAGCCCTACTGTAATCCAGCTGTCTCGTCTGAAGTTACAGCCACTAAACCGTTCTACCCTCAGCAGCCCTACTGTAATCCAGCTGTCTCGTCTGAAGTTACAGCCACTAAACCCTTCTACCCTCAGCAGCCCTACTGTAATCCAGCTGTCTCGTCTGAAGTTACAGCCACTAAACCCTTCTACCCTCAGCAGCCCTACTGTAATCCAGCTGTCTCGTCTGAAGTTACAGCCACTAAACCGTTCTACCCTCAGCAGCCCTACTGTAATCCAGCTGTCTCGTCTGAAGTTACAGCCACTAAACCCTTCTACCCTCAACAGCCCTACTGTAATCCAGCTGTCTCGTCTGAAGTTACAGCCACTATTTGATTAGTGATTCACAGGTGAAAGGTAAGGCCTCATAATGACTGAGGACTTTGTCAAAGCAAACAGCCTCTATTGTGTATTGATTGTGAGTGGATCATGTGGAGGTGGGTGTTTGAGGATCATTAATGGCAGCAACAATGACATCATCCATCAGTCTAAAGTCTCCTCTGTCACAGCATCGGCTGTGAGGGGACTGTGCTCTTCTATCACACAATGATGTCCGAGGGGAAAAACAGTGTTAGTTGTTTGAAGTAACTTCTTTGTTGTTGTTTCATCATTAATGTTTCCAGCTTCAACCAATAGTCATCATGTATCACATGGGGCGGCAGGTAGCCTAGTGGTTAGAGCATTGGGCCAGTAACCGGAAGGTTGGTGGATGGAATCCCTGAGCTGACAAGATAAAAAATATGTCGTTCTGCCCCTGAACAAGGCAGTTCTGAGGCCGTCATTGTAAATAAGAATTTCTCCTTAACGGACTTGCCTAGTCAAATAAATAAAAAATAAAATATCATGTGATGCCATTCACATCAATCTGGCTGTCATCTGACTGTGCCTCAAGCCTCCCAAATTAGAGCCAGGACACAATGGGAAGGGACACCTAGTCAGTTGCACCACTGAATGCATTCAACTGAAATGTGTCTTCCTCATTTAACCCTCTGAATCAGAGAGGTGCAACGGGTTGCCTTAGTCAACGCCCACGGCACCCGGGGAGGAGTTGTTGTTGAGGGTTAACTGCCTTGCTCAAGGGCAGAACGGCAAATTATTCCTCCTTCCCGGCTCTGGGATTTGAACCAGCGGCTTTTCAGCTACTGGCCCAACAGTTACTGGCATGCTAGGTTACTGGCCTGCTAGGTTGCCCACCACCCATGATTTATTATGAATGCAGCACGATTTACACTTTACATCTAGACAAAAAGGGCTCATAAGTAGTTAAAGGGATAGTTCATCCAAATTACAACATGACATCCCTTTAATAACCTTTGTTTAATCATTTTTTAATGCTCCTTTCACAGCACATTAGACAAAGGAAATTATAGACAGGGTAGATGTCTACAATGACAATGCTACAACCCTCTGAGGCAATAGAGTGCTATCGCTGTTTCCCTGGTGTCAAATATGGCCATAAACACCTCTTGTTACTGGTACACCTGCAATTGAGTTCTCCTCTTCACTCTTTATTGGTGTCATGTTGCCAGAGGGGCTGTAGAGGATGAGTGATAGAGAGGTCGGCTGTAGGGATGATATTAGCACTTATACTGTCCTCTCATCACCACACTTGTGACGGATCACCTGCAGCTACCTGTAAAGATGTAGCATCTTAATTTGATCACCCTGTTGCAGGAGAACTTCAACGCAGCACATTTAAAACGTGTAGTGTATTTGAGGTTTAAAAAGGCTTCTAAAGTTTGTAATTTTCACTTGTGAAATTTCCGACAGAAAATGTACTAACTGCTACAAAAATGTCCATTAATTATATAATCCACATAATAATTTACATTTCCTGTTGCTGCAGGATTATTTTCCTGCTGGAGGAGACTGGATCAAATTAAGATCCTACATCTGTACATCTCTACAGTACTGGAGCAATGATAAATGGTACTGGTATCTGAGCTGTTCCGCGGTTTCATCTATCTCTCTGAAGATATTGAGAATTCTGTATTAGAAGTGTATGTATCAACTGTGTTGTGATTTGAAAAAAAATGTAATTAAGTATTACAAAAAATTTGCAATCATCAATCCTCTCGACTACACCCATTGCATAAGGGTGCTTTAATACTTAATAAACACACACACACACACACACACACACACACACACACACACACACACACACACACACACACACACACACACACACACACACACACACACACACACACACACACACACACACACACACACACACACACACACACACACACACACACACACACACACACACACACACACACACACACACACACAAAAAACAAAACAAAAAAACACTTTTCACATTTTGATTCATAGTTTATAATTGTTTGGTTGGCTGGTCAGTCTTTATACATGCAGGCTTTATTGTAATATATTCAGGATAGATAGTAGCCTACAGTCATTTTCAGTAGGTAGTATGATTCATGAGGTGCTTCATTTGTCATTTGGGAGGTGCCAGAACAGAAGGTGAGCCCGTGATGGGGGTGACCTGTGGGCTCTGAGGTGCCAGAACAGAAGGTGAGCCCGTGATGGGGGTGACCTGTGGGCTCTGAGGTGCCAGAACAGAAGGTGAGCCCGTGATGGGGGTGACCTGTGGGCTCTGAGGTGCCAGAACAGAAGGTGAGCCCGTGATGGGGGTGACCTGTGGGCTCTGAGGTGCCAGAACAGAAGGTGAGCCCGTGATGGGGGTGACCTGTGGGCTCTGAGGTGCCAGAACAGAAGGTGAGCCCGTGATGGGGGTGACCTGTGGGCTCTGAGGTGCCAGAACAGAAGGTGAGCCCGTGATGGGGGTGACCTGTGGGCTCTGAGGTGCCAGAACAGAAGGTGAGCCCGTGATGGGGTGTGACCTGTGGGCTCTGAGGTGTCAGAAAGCATGAAAAAACCCAACCTTTATAATAAAGCATTGCATGCATTATCACGGCTTAGAGCAGTGGTGTGGAGCTGCTTGCAGAAGTTGTACATTTTTTGTAGCCTAGAGTCCGGCAGAAATGTGGCCTTATATAAATGTAATTCTGCATAATTTTAGATGACTGGAGACTTTGGCAGAATCTCTTTTAATACCTCAAAGATGTTCAAAATGACAGGCTACTGAGACACTGACAAACTGAGAACCTGAGATCAATAAAACCTACCTTGAATGCATCAATAGCCTAGGCCTCGGAGTGTAGAGAAACACATATTATTCAATATGAGGAGGAAATTATAGTTCTAAAAAAGCTTTCCAGTTTCACCGACTCACCCAAGGATGTGCAGCTCAGTCACTGGCCAAAAGCCTATCTATTTCTTTTATTTAGCTAGGCGAGTCAGTTAAGATCAAATTGTTATTTACAATGCTGGCCTACATCGGCCAAACCCGGACGACGCTGGGCCAATTGTACCCCGCCCGACGGGACTCCCAATGACAGACAGTTGTGATACAGCCTTGATTCAAACCGGGGTGTCTGTAGTGATGCCTCAAGCACTGAGATGCAGTGCCTTAGACCTCTGCACCACTCGGGAGCCCCGTCTGTCTCTTGCTTTACTTTGTAAAAAAATGTTGTTCGCTCAACAGGCCTGTTTGGAAGTAGCTTGGTAACATACAGACAGATTAGTATTTTCTTTTCAGCAGGATCTATTTGCTTTCCAACCTGTGTTTTCCCACAATTGTATTTGAAATATTGTGAAAGGCCAGTTTTGGCTGCATGCTGTTCCCTGACAGATTTGTCACACGTTGCCGACTGCAGGCATGCCTTGTGATTGGGCTACACACAATCTACAGTTAGGCTATTTTCTGTTTAATTAGCTATTGATCCTCTGTGGCTAAATTGTAGGCTTACTACTGGTGTAGTATTGGGAATGACTTCATTTCTTTCTGGACAGACAGACATGTGCTGCAGCACCTTCAGCACACTTCCCACAGCTATTATTGTATAAGGAAATAAATGACGATGTTGCAGGCTCATGTCCATAACAGCACAGAGAGGGAGAGAGATCATAGAACATGAATCTCATTGTAGTTCTGTGAGAGATACAGCTTCTCTCTCTCTTCACCACAGCAATGACCACGTGTTGGTCTACATAGACTACAATGTTGCACAAACCATAAACCCGGGACGGTCCAACGGGAATCAATTCTTAGAAAATCAGGCACGTTTTCACGTTACGTTTTTTAGGGGCGTGACAATTACAGAGGAATCCAAATTGTGTTGCTGATGGCTAATTATTAGGATTTTTACATTGCAAACAGTGAACATGATGGTTCTTGCCACAAGAGGTACCTGATCCTGGTAAATGGGTTCCGGAATAAAAGAGTACAAAACTGAGAGGTGCTGTATTCTGTTCCGGCATGATTCTGTTCTGGCAGGATTCTGTTCCGGCAGGATTCTGTTCTGGCAGGATTCTGTTCCGGCAGGATTCTGTTCCGACAGGGTTCTGTTCCGACAGGATTCTGTTCCGGCAGGATTCTGTTCCGACAGGGTTCTGTTCCGACAGGATCCATTTCCGACAGGGTTCTGTTCCAGCAGGATTCTGTTCCGACAGGGTTCTGTTCCGACAGGATTCTGTTCCGACAGGATTCTGTTCCGACAGGGTTCTGTTCCGGCAGGATTCTGTTCCGGCAGGATTCTGTTCCGGCAGGATTCTGCTCCGACAGGATTCTGTTCCGGCAGGATCCAGTTCCGACAGGGTTCTGTTCCGGCAGAATTCTGTTCCGACAGGATTCTGTTCCGACAGGATTCTGTTCCGACAGGATCTGGCTCAGATGAAGCGCTGGATGAACCACAAGCGTTTAACAGCTGCTAAATAATTAGCAGATCCATTCTGATGGCATAATTGTTCAAACAATACAGTTGTCCTCAGTGTCCCAACAAATAGAGCTGTATTATCATAGCTAGTTGGGTGGGACACACACACACAGAGACAATATTATTGTATAAAGGCAGTTTTTTGTGTGGCTCAAACATTGAAGGCCCTAGTCTTGTATGGATCTCCTGTTTCCTAATTGGTGCTTTCTGTTATGCCTCCTTAGGGCTGTGTGGTCGACCTGTAAGAGGTGGTCGATCATATAGCAGCTTAGGCTACCTATCACCGGCCCAAGTCAGCAAGCTGCATGATTTCTATGATCAATCTCCTGAAGTGTCAGACTATCATATGTCCTGAAGCAGAACAGGCTGAGGGAGAATCAGCACATTACAAGCCTTTGGCTGTAGGAAGCAAGCCTTGTGTGTTAAGACACAATGAAAACAACGGTCTCAGTCTCTATTTGCCCAGACGGATTACTAAGAATAGGTTGATCTTTAAGAGCTGTGACACTGATGTAAGACACTGTCGTGTGCATGCTGTGTGTGTTCAAGCTCGCTGTGCAGAAATGATCGTAGACGTAGAATAGGCATGTAGTCCAGTCAAGCACAAAGTAGCAAGCCGTTCTATTCCTGTTTGAGGGAAGTGACAAAATGCCCAATGGCATGTAATATATGTGTCCCTTCTGGCCATCGGAGGATGTTATTGAGGAATATTGTCCTGTGGTTGTTTATAACCTGCGCTGGTTTGTAAACCCATTTAACCCCTCGTAGACGGTAGCTTACTGCAAAGTGTTAATAATTACTTCATCATAATGGAATCATTGACAATCCTTTCCTCTCTGTGCTCATTCTTTCAAATAAGACTCTTCTTTAAAGTTTTGCCAGAATAATGTAACCTTCAATAATATAGGGCTTACGGAGAAAAGCCCCTGAAATCTCAGAATCCCTCAGAAAGACTTTAATTACATCACAACTGCAGTCAGATACCTCGTAAGAGTTCCCTCATGAAAATTGATAGGCTTTGCCCTATTTTTTTAAATAATTGCTCACAATGTTATGATACGGCTTCAAATATCTCATAGTCCAATAAAATAAGACTCCTCTTCCTCCAGCTTTTCTTTTGTGGAGCTTTTGTATTTCTGTTTCTTTGAAGAATAAAAACCGTTAGGTGATTGAAAGTTTCTTTTCTGACTCTGAGTCTGGGGGATTAGAGGAATAAGTGATACATGGACAGTTTCCAGTCGGAGGGAACGTCATCGTCCTGGTCAAAGTCCACTGGAGCGTTCCTGTGAATGTTAAAAACTGGAACGGAGGGGAAATCAGCCAGGTCTTTTCTGAGGAGAATGGGAGTGGTAGAATGACTGACGGCCATGTTCTCACCAAGATTCATTCATATTGTGTCGTTATGTCTGTGTCCCAGATGGCACCCTATTCCTTATTTACTAGACGTTTGAACAGGGAAAAGTAGTGCACTATGTAGGGAATAGTGTTCCTAAAGGGTTCTGCGGCTGTCCACATAGAAGAACCCTTCTTGGTGTCAGGTAGAACCCTTTTTGGTTCCAGGCAGAATTATTTTGGGTTCCATGTAGAACCCTCTGTTGAAAGGAGGTCTTCAAAGGGTTCTCCTATGGGGACAGCCAAAAAAACCTTTTTGATTCTAGATAGCACCTTTCTTCTAAGAGTGGAGTCCACTATGTAAGGAATAGGATGTCATTTGGGATCCGGGGACACATACCATAACGTTACTAACCAAACAGGTTGTCACAACATTGCCACATGGTAATGTCATCACCAACCTCCTCACAACTTAATTGCGACATTGTGACAAAGTCATGTGTTAGTTGGGAAGTCCTGTCTGATAATTTGGTACTTTACTGGTAAACTTTGAACTTTTACAGTGTTATACCTTCCCTTTGCAACCCTATTCATGATCAATGTCTCTTAATTACTACATTCTGCGGAGTCTTCCACACACATTCCATTTACATTTTACATTTTACATTTAAGTCATTTAGCAGACGCTCATTTCTTTGTTTTACCAGGGGCCTCACCGGCTAATTTGTCTGATGTTATTAGAGCATATTTCTCCCTCTTTGAAATGCACTAGTCAATATTCATAAAGTAAATGATGCATCATGCTGCTGGGGTGTTTGAGTGAATTCATTTCCCTGGGGAATTGAACCTTAAAGTCTGTGTTAATGGTGGGCTAGTTAGTGTGAGGGGTCGCTCCTGGATGAGATTTTTATCATTTATAGAAAGTAGTTCTATAAAGGAAATCAATCAAATGGTTGTTTTTCAAATGGACAGAGAATTGCCACTAGCAGGGATGAGTCTGGTCAGTGGTGTGAAGACTCTGGGGAAACAACTTCTTTCTGGACACTCAATCTATTCTCAAGATCACTCGCTTCACTCTTCAACTTTTTTCACCCATTTTACGTCCACATCCTAAAATACATCCTCTTGTTGCTCTCATCTCTCCATCTCCTTTTCCCCATACCTCTTACCCCTTTCTCTCGTCTCTTGAGTATCTTGGGGACTGATTGCTCTCCTAGTTTCCTGCCACACAAATGACTCTTGTAAAGAGTGCTAAATGTATCTGTGATGTCTGCCAAATATGAAGTTCATTATTATACTGAGTCACACACTAATAGTCACACACTAATAATTGGCTACGTTCAAATTCCAGCGTTTTGAACCCACTTGAAAAAGATGTACCCTGCCTGGCATCAGGATTTTAATGAATCTCCATTTTCCTCCCTGATCGAGAACGTTTGGGTGTTTTTTAAGGACTTGTCGCTGTACTGCAGTGTTATTGTAACGATTTTCTTCTTCCTCTGACGAGGAGTATGAGAGATCGGACCAATGCGCAGCGTGGTAAGTGTCCATAATATATTTAATAAACTGAACACAGAATACAAAAAAAACAAGAGAAATAAATGAAAACCGAAACAGTTCTGTATGGAAAACACAGACACAGAAAACAACTACCCACAAATCATAGTGGGAAAACAAGCTGCCTAAGTATGGTTCTCAATTGGAGACAACGATAAACAGCTGCCTCTGATTGGGAACCATACCAGGCCAAACATAGAAATACAAAAACATAGAACACATAGATTGCCCACCCCAACTCACGCCCTGACCAAACTAAAATAGAGACATAAAAAAGGAACTAAGGTCAGGACGGGACAGTTATTGTAGTTAGGCTTCAGAGGGTTGCTAGCCTGCTGAGCAGTGGGGCATGAGGGTTTGTTCAATAGCCACGTTGGGGACGGTTTTTAATCGCGGTTACAGAATGAAAGCTGCCCTCGCTTGATATTTGAATTCTGAAAATAACAAAATGAAAGATATTGGTATTTATTTATTTAGATGTAGATGTATTTTTATTTTCATGTATTGACGCTGTAATGATATATTTACTGCTGTAAGGGGTGCGTACTGGAGGCAGAGAAGTCAGGCGCAGGAGAGCAAAACCTGATTTACAACGGCGCGGTTTAATAAATAAAACCCCCGTTAACAGTACAGTATTAAATGAGTAAAACCTTTCACACACCAGCTTAACGTGCACGAGCATTACAATAAACAATTCCGGACAAGGACATGGGGAAACAGAGGGTTAAATACACAACATGTAATTATGGAATTGGAACCAGGTGTGTGGAAGACAAGACAAAACAAATGGAACCAGGAGAGGGGACCGACTTCGGTGGAAGTCGTGACAACTGCCTGGTACTGATGCTCTAGAAATACATAGAGAGACAAATCCAAGCCTTAATTGCTCTCTGTAGTAGAGGTCTGTTGGACTGCAATCAGCAATCTACATCTGTATCTGCATAATGTGAACCGAGAAGATGTGACAAATGTGATTATTTTTTCCTCCCATTGTGGACCAAGCCTTGGTTCTATGCAGTACATTGTCGATGCATAACTATATGAAGAGAAAGACTGGCCGATTCAGTGGAAAACACATTAACTGCAGTATTTTCACAAACAAACGTGTATGTGTGTACAGGTTTTTAAAGGGTCAGCCACTGAAGTGGAGGTTCTCAGCTCGAGCTGCATGAGTGTACACCTCTCTATTGAGGGATTTAGGTGGGAGTGCTGTGAAGACTTGGTTATTACCAACATTTTGATAGAAACTCACCAAGCTGTTGTTTACAGAAGTACCGTAACAATACAACAAAGATAAAAACTATTTATCATTGCTAAAATGTACTTCGGTCTTTGTCATTTTCACAAAGCTTTGAATGAAAACACCTCTTCTGTTTCTGCCCCCACGTTGATCACTGATTAAGCTATCTTTATCTGTTGTGTTTCAAGAGCAGCTCCATTGTTGTCCTGTGGTCTCATCACAATATTGTAGAGCGTATGGATACTAGAAGGTCAGTTATAGGTAGGTACTACAGGAGAAAGGAATAGCTGCGGTAGGCTACTCTGAATTAACATTCATGCATAGCAGACTAACTCAACGCTGGACCCTAGAGCCAGTTCCACAGCTGATTGAAATGTGTCCTTGCTAGTCAAGGACTGATGTAGACCTGGGACACCTGGTGGATGGAATGAATCATTAGGTAGAACAGAAAACCACCCTGGATCTCCAGGCTCTGATTTGAAAAAGATGAAAAAGATGTACCCTGCCTGGCATCAGGATTTTAATGAATCTCCATTTTCCTCCCTGATCGAGAACGTTTGGGTGTTTTTTAAGGACTTGTCGCTGTACTGCAGTGTTATTGTAACGATTTTCTTCTTCCTCTGACGAGGAGTATGAGAGATCGGACCAATGCGCAGCGTGGTAAGTGTCCATAATATATTTAATAAACTGAACACAGAATACAAAAAAAAACAAGAGAAATAAATGAAAACCGAAACAGTTCTGTATGGAAAACACAGACACAGAAAACAACTACCCACAAATCATAGTGGGAAAACAAGCTGCCTAAGTATGGTTCTCAATCGGAGACAACGATAAACAGCTGCCTCTGATTGGGAACCATACCAGGCCAAACATAGAAATACAAAAACATAGAACACATAGATTGCCCACCCCAACTCACGCCCTGACCAAACTAAAATAGAGACATAAAAAAGGAACTAAGGTCAGGACGGGACAGTTATTGTAGTTAGGCTTCAGAGGGTTGCTAGCCTGCTGAGCAGTGGGGCATGAGGGTTTGTTCAATAGCCACGTTGGGGACGGTTTTTAATCGCGGTTACAGAATGAAAGCTGCCCTCGCTTGATATTTGAATTCTGAAAATAACAAAATGAAAGATATTGGTATTTATTTATTTAGATGTAGATGTATTTTTATTTTCATGTATTGACGCTGTAATGATATATTTACTGCTGTAAGGGGTGCGTACTGGAGGCAGAGAAGTCAGGCGCAGGAGAGCAAAACCTGATTTACAACGGCGCGGTTTAATAAATAAAACCCCCGTTAACAGTACAGTATTAAATGAGTAAAACCTTTCACACACCAGCTTAACGTGCACGAGCATTACAATAAACAATTCCGGACAAGGACATGGGGAAACAGAGGGTTAAATACACAACATGTAATTATGGAATTGGAACCAGGTGTGTGGAAGACAAGACAAAACAAATGGAACCAGGAGAGGGACCGACTTCAGTGGAAGTCGTGACAACTGCCTGGTACTGATGCTCTAGAAATACATAGAGAGACAAATCCAAGCCTTAATTGCTCTCTGTAGTAGAGGTCTGTTGGACTGCAATCAGCAATCTACATCTGTATCTGCATAATGTGAACCGAGAAGATGTGACAAATGTGATTATTTTTCCTCCCATTGTGGACCAAGCCTTGGTTCTATGCAGTACATTGTCGATGCATAACTATATGAAGAGAAAGACTGGCCGATTCAGTGGAAAACACATTAACTGCAGTATTTTCACAAACAAACGTGTATGTGTGTACAGGTTTTTAAAGGGTCAGCCACTGAAGTGGAGGTTCTCAGCTCGAGCTGCATGAGTGTACACCTCTCTATTGAGGGATTTAGGTGGGAGTGCTGTGAAGACTTGGTTATTACCAACATTTTGATAGAAACTCACCAAGCTGTTGTTTACAGAAGTACCGTAACAATACAACAAAGATAAAAACTATTTATCATTGCTAAAATGTACTTCGGTCTTTGTCATTTTCACAAAGCTTTGAATGAAAACACCTCTTCTGTTTCTGCCCCCACGTTGATCACTGATTAAGCTATCTTTATCTGTTGTGTTTCAAGAGCAGCTCCATTGTTGTCCTGTGGTCTCATCACAATATTGTAGAGCGTATGGATACTAGAAGGTCAGTTATAGGTAGGTACTACAGGAGAAAGGAATAGCTGCGGTAGGCTACTCTGAATTAACATTCATGCATAGCAGACTAACTCAACGCTGGACCCTAGAGCCAGTTCCACAGCTGATTGAAATGTGTCCTTGCTAGTCAAGGACTGATGTAGACCTGGGACACCTGGTGGATGGAATGAATCATTAGGTAGAACAGAAAACCACCCTGGATCTCCAGGCTCTGATTTGAATCCCCTGCTTTATAACATACAGCTAATACAACAAGGATGACATTGAGTTTGTCAGAGTCGCTCACAGTCTCCGGTCTGTGACGCTAGTCCCCGATGTCTCCATCTCAGGATTCATCCGTCTGACGGTTTAACACTAATCATATGGGTATATAAAGGGGAGGTGATGCGGCTTACAGGGTCAAACGTTTCCTCTCCCAAAGAAAGAAACAAGAGGATGTGGTAATGATGATGGGAATGTGTTGAGAGGAGAGGAAGGAGAGATGAAGGGAATGTGTTGAGAGGAGAGGATGGAGAGATGAAGGGAATGTGTTGAGAGGAGGGGATGGAGAGATGAAGGAATGTGTTGAGAGGAGAGGAAGGAGAGATGAAGGGAATGTGTTGAGAGGAGGATGGAGAGATGAAGGGAATGTGTTGAGAGGAGAGGAAGGAGAGATGAAGGGAATGTGTTGAGGAGGGGATGGAGAGATGAAGGGAATGTGTTGAGAGGAGGATGGAGAGATGAAGGGAATGTGTTGAGAGGAGGGGATGGAGAGATGAAGGGAATGTGTTGAGAGGAGGGGATGGAGAGATGAAGGGAATGTGTTGAGAGGAGAGGAAGGAGAGATGAAGGGAATGTGTTGAGGAGGGGATGGAGAGATGAAGGGAATGTGTTGAGAGGAGGGGATGGAGAGATGAAGGGAATGTGTTGAGAGGAGGGGATGGAGAGATGAAGGGAATGTGTTGAGAGGAGGGGATGGAGAGGAAGGGAATGTGTTGAGAGGAGAGGATGGAGAGATGAAGGGAATGTGTTGAGAGGAGAGGATGGAGAGATGAAGGGAATGTGTTGAGAGGAGGGGATGGAGAGGAAGGGAATGTGTTGAGAGGAGAGGATGGAGAGATGAAGGGAATGTGTTGAGAGGAGAGGATGGAGAGATGAAGGGAATGTGTTGAGAGGAGAGGATGGAGAGATGAAGGGAATGTGTTGAGAGGAGAGGATGGAGAGATGAAGGGAATGTGTTGAGAGGAGAGGATGGAGAGATGAAGGGAATGTGTTGAGAGGAGAGGATGGAGAGATGAAGGGAATGTGTTGAGAGGATGGAGAGATGAAGGGAATGTGTTGAGAGGAGGGGAAGGAGAGATGAAGGGAATGTGTTGAGAGGATGGAGAGATGAAGGGAATGTGTTGAGAGGAGGGGATGGAGAGATGAAGGGAATGTGTTGAGGAGGGATGGAGAGATGAAGGGAATGTGTTGAGAGGATGGAGAGATGAAGGAATGTGTTGAGAGGAGGGGAAGGAGAGATGAAGGGAATGTGTTGAGAGGATGGAGAGATGAAGGGAATGTGTTGAGAGGAGGGGATGGAGAGATGAAGGGAATGTGTTGAGAGGAGAGGATGGAGAGATGAAGGGAATGTGTTGAGAGGAGGGGATGGAGAGATGAAGGGAATGTGTTGAGAGGAGGGGAAGGAGAGATGAAGGGAATGTGTTGAGAGGATGGAGAGATGAAGGGAATGTGTTGAGAGGAGGGGATGGAGAGATGAAGGGAATGTGTTGAGGAGGGGATGGAGAGATGAAGGGAATGTGTTGAGAGGAGAGGATGGAGAGATGAAGGGAATGTGTTGAGAGGAGGGGATGGAGAGATGAAGGGAATGTGTTGAGAGGATGGAGAGATGAAGGGAATGTGTTGAGAGGAGGGGATGGACAGATGAAGGGAATGTGTTGAGAGGAGGGGTGGAGAGATGAAGGGAATGTGTTGAGAGGAGAGGATGGAGAGATGAAGTGAATGTGTTGAGAGGCCAGGAAGGAGAGATGAAGGGAATGTGTTGAGAGGAGAGGATGGAGAGATGAAGGGAATGTGTTGAGAGGCCAGGAAGGAGAGATGCAGGGAATGTGTTGAGAGGTGAGGATGGAGAGATGAAGGGAATGTGTTGAGAGGAGGGGATGGAGAGATGAAGGGAATGTGTTGAGAGGAGGGGATGGAGAGATGAAGGGAATGTGTTGAGAGGAGAGGATGGAGAGATGAAGGGAATGTGTTGAGAGGAGAGGATGGAGAGATGAAGGGAATGTGTTGAGAGGCCAGGAAGGAGAGATGCAGGGAATGTGTTGAGAGGAGGGGATGGAGAGATGAAGGGAATGTGTTGAGAGGAGGGGATGGAGAGATGAAGGGAATGTGTTGAGAGGCCAGGATGGAGAGATGAAGGGAATGTGTTGAGAGGAGGGGATGGAGAGATGAAGGGAATGTGTTGAGAGGAGGGATGAAGAGATGAAGGGAATGTGTTGAGAGGAGGGGATGGAGAGATGAAGGGAATGTGTTGAGAGGAGGGGATGGAGAGATGAAGGGAATGTGTTGAGAGGAGAGGAAGGAGAGATGAAGGGAATGTGTTGAGGAGGGGATGGAGAGATGAAGGGAATGTGTTGAGAGGATGGAGAGATGAAGGGAATGTGTTGAGAGGAGGGGAAGGAGAGATGAAGGGAATGTGTTGAGAGGATGGAGAGATGAAGGGAATGTGTTGAGAGGAGGGGATGGAGAGATGAAGGGAATGTGTTGAGAGGAGAGGATGGAGAGATGAAGGGAATGTGTTGAGAGGAGGGGATGGAGAGATGAAGGGAATGTGTTGAGAGGAGGGGAAGGAGAGATGAAGGGAATGTGTTGAGAGGATGGAGAGATGAAGGAATGTGTTGAGAGGAGGGGATGGAGAGATGAAGGGAATGTGTTGAGGAGGGGATGGAGAGATGAAGGGAATGTGTTGAGAGGAGAGGATGGAGAGATGAAGGGAATGTGTTGAGAGGAGGGGATGGAGAGATGAAGGGAATGTGTTGAGAGGATGGAGAGATGAAGGGAATGTGTTGAGAGGATGGAGAGATGAAGGGAATGTGTTGAGAGGAGGGGATGGACAGATGAAGGGAATGTGTTGAGAGGAGGGGGTGGAGAGATGAAGGGAATGTGTTGAGAGGCCAGGAAGGAGAGATGAAGGGAATGTGTTGAGAGGAGAGGATGGAGAGATGAAGGGAATGTGTTGAGAGGCCAGGAAGGAGAGATGCAGGGAATGTGTTGAGAGGTGAGGATGGAGAGATGAAGGGAATGTGTTGAGAGGAGGGGATGGAGAGATGAAGGGAATGTGTTGAGAGGAGGGGATGGAGAGATGAAGGGAATGTGTTGAGAGGAGGGGATGGAGAGATGAAGGGAATGTGTTGAGAGGAGAGGATGGAGAGATGAAGGGAATGTGTTGAGAGGCCAGGAAGGAGAGATGCAGGGAATGTGTTGAGAGGAGGGGATGGAGAGATGAAGGGAATGTTTTCGAGAGGAGGGGATGGAGAGATGAAGGGAATGTGTTGAGAGGAGAGGATGGAGAGATGAAGGGAATGTGTTGAGAGGCCAGGAAGGAGAGATGAAGGGAATGTGTTGAGAGGAGAGGATGGAGAGATGAAGGGAATGTGTTGAGAGGCCAGGAAGGAGAGATGCAGGGAATGTGTTGAGAGGTGAGGATGGAGAGATGAAGGGAATGTGTTGAGAGGCCAGGAAGGAGAGATGAAGGGAATGTGTTGAGAGGAGAGGATGGAGAGATGAAGGGAATGTGTTGAGAGGCCAGGAAGGAGAGATGCAGGGAATGTGTTGAGAGGTGAGGATGGAGAGATGAAGGGAATGTGTTGAGAGGAGGGGATGGAGAGATGAAGGGAATGTGTTGAGAGGAGGGGATGGAGAGATGAAGGGAATGTGTTGAGAGGAGGGGATGGAGAGATGAAGGGAATGTGTTGAGAGGAGAGGATGGAGAGATGAAGGGAATGTGTTGAGAGGCCAGGAAGGAGAGATGCAGGGAATGTGTTGAGAGGAGGGGATGGAGAGATGAAGGGAATGTGTTGAGAGGAGGGGATGGAGAGATGAAGGGAATGTGTTGAGAGGCCAGGATGGAGAGATGAAGGGAATGTGTTGAGGGGAGAGAGAAGGAATGAGAGGAGGGGGAGAGATGAAGGGAATGTGTTGAGAGGAGGGGATGGAGAGATGAAGGGAATGTGTTGAGGGGGAGAGGGATGAGAGATGAAGGGAATGTGTTGAGAGGAGGGGATGGAGAGATGAAGGGAATGTGTTGAGAGGAGGGGATGGAGAGATGAAGGGAATGTGTTGAGAGGAGGGATGGAGAGATGAAGGGAATGTGTTGATGGAGAGATGAAGGGAATGTGTTGAGAGGAGGGGAGAGATGAAGGGAATGTGTTGAGAGGAGATGATGAAGGGAATGTGTTGAGAGGAGAGGAAGGAGAGATGAAGGGAATGTGTTGAGAGGAGGAGATGGAGAGATGAAGGAATGTGTTGAGAGGAGGGGATGGAGAGATGAAGGGAATGTGTTGAGAGGAGAGGAAGGAGAGATGCAGGGAATGTGTTGAGAGGAGAGGATGAAGAGATGAAGGGAATGTGTTGAGAGGAGGGGATGGAGTCATCATGGACAAGACATTTTTGTGGCTGCGTCATGTGGCACCCTATTTCCTACATAGTACTTTTGACCAGAGCCATATGGGGTGTCAGTTGGGACACGAGCTCTGCCTATCTCCTATGTTTCCATCACCACTGCTGAAAGGGAATCAGATCAGATGTATCCCTCTCTAATCCATCCAGGGGTTTGGCTGGAAGCTCTGGATTGAGAGAGAGACCTCTCTTTATTGGATGTTAGTGCACAGATAAAGCCAACCCTGGCTGATCTGATAGGGTGTATGGTGACCTGCTTAGCTCTGTCAGGCTGATTTGATAGGATCTATGGGGACCTGCTTAGCTCTGTCAGGCTGATCTGATAGGGTGTATGGGGACCTGCTTAGCTCTGTCAGGCTGATCTGATAGGTTGTATGGGGACCTGCTTAGCTCTGTCAGGCTGATCTGATAGGGTGTATGGTGACCTGCTTAGCTCTGTCAGGCTGATCTGATAGGATCTATGGGGACCTGCTTAGCTCTGTCAGGCTGATCTGATAGGGTGTATGGTGACCTGCTTAGCTCTGTCAGACTGATCTGATAGGGTGTATGGGGACCTGCTTAGCTCTGTCAGGCTGATCTGACAGGGTGTATGGTGACCTGCTTAGCTCTGTCAGGCTGATCTGATAGGGTGTATGGGGACACCCTGCTGGCCAGTGATAGCCCGCCTGGGCCCCCTGCCTTCAAAGATTCACATCAGAAAGTTTGGGTGCATCTCATTCTATTCCCCGAAGCCTTCAAACTCAACTCTGGACCACAAACTAGTTCCACTGTGTTTTCTCTTTCATTGTTCCCCTCTAATCAGGGACTGACATAGACCTGAGACACCAGGTGGGTGCAATTAATTATCAGGTAGACCAGAAAACCAGCAGGCTCCAGATCTCATAGGGTAAAGTTGAACACCCCTGCCCTGTAGTGCACTGCTTTTGATCAGACTCCTATGGGCCCCGATCAAAAGTAGTGCACTATATAGGAAAGGGTGCTATTTGGGATGCAAACAATATCAGCTCTTTAAGTTGTGTTGGTGATGTTACTGATGTTCTTCTAGATGCTGTCTTTCTCCTTAATGTTGTTGTTGTTATAACAACAAGGGTCTGTTCTCTCTCGGTCTCTGTGCGTGCAGAGCTGAGTGGCAGCTTGTTCCGTGTAACAGCCACATCACTCCAAGAGGACAACCGCCTGCCGATGACATTCTGAAGAGCAACGAAGCGCTAATGCTAACCCATTTACATAGAGGACCATGCTTAAA
This sequence comes from Oncorhynchus gorbuscha, assembly GCF_021184085.1. Lineage (NCBI taxonomy): Eukaryota > Metazoa > Chordata > Actinopteri > Salmoniformes > Salmonidae > Oncorhynchus > Oncorhynchus gorbuscha. The sequence goes on from NW_025747654.1 coordinate 22,582, forward strand.
ATACACAGGAGAGAGTGTAGATACAACACTATTCCTGTTTATCTGAGATTGAATCCCACATCCCCAGTGGGACAGCTAATTGGTGTACAGTGGAATTCTAATTTCCCTCGTTAGAAAAGTCAACTGGGCTTAAGAACAATGAATTAAATAATGTTACAACAGCAATGAGTAATGTGTTAGTTATACAAATATTAAAGGAACCTATATTTAAAACCACTATCTGGATGTATAATGGTAAGATAAAACTACATTCCTATAAAATAGTGTTCACTGGGTGAAATGAAAGATAATCGGAATATTAGATACTCTGAATACTGCATATTAATTCAAATGACAGGAAGCATGTTTCCTCCACTAATCGTAGAAGCTGGACAAAGGATTTGATTGAACAAAGACAGTAATTCAGTTGATAGATATTTGAGATGCAAGTTTAGGGTCAGGAGGAGAACCAAAAGGAAGACTGTTTAATTCTCTACCGATACAGTGTATGAATCACAGGAGGCTGATGAGGGGAGGACTGTTTAATTCTCTACCGATACAGTGTATGAATCACAGGAGGCTGATGAGGGGAGGACTGTTTAATTCTCTAACGATACAGTGTATGAATCACAGGAGGCTGCTGAGGGGAGGACTGTTTAATTCTCTAACGATACAGTGTATGAATCACAGGAGGCTGATGAGGGGAGGACTGTTTAATTCTCTAACGATACAGTGTATGAATCACAGGAGGCTGCTGAGGGGAGGACTGTTTAATTCTCTAACGATACAGTGTATGAATCACAGGAGGCTGATGAGGGGAGGACTGTTTAATTCTCTAACGATACAGTGTATGAATCACAGGAGGCTGATGAGGGGAGGACTGTTTAATTCTCTAACGATACAGTGTATGAATCACAGGAGGCTGATGAGGGGAGGACTGTTTAATTCTCTAACGATACAGTGTATGAATCACAGGAGGCTGCTGAGGGGAGGACTGTTTAATTCTCTAACGATACAGTGTATGAATCACAGGAGGCTGCTGAGGGGAGGACTGTTTAATTCTCTAACGATACAGTATATGAATCACAGGAGGCTGATGAGGGGAGGACTGTTTAATTCTCTAACGATACAGTGTATGAATCACAGGAGGCTGATGAGGGGAGGACTGTTTAATTCTCTAACGATACAGTGTATGAATCACAGGAGGCTGATGAGGGGAGGACTGTTTAATTCTCTAACGATACAGTGTATGAATCACAGGAGGCTGCTGAGGGGAGGACTGTTTAATTCTCTAACGATACAGTGTATGAATCACAGGAGGCTGATGAGGGGGGGGGAGGACTGTTTAATTCTCTAACGATACAGTGTATGAATCACAGGAGGCTGCTGAGGGGAGGACTGTTTAATTCTCTAACGATACAGTGTATGAATCACAGGAGGCTGATGAGGGGAGGACTGTTTAATTCTCTAACGATACAGTGTATGAATCACAGGAGGCTGATGAGGGGAGGACTGTTTAATTCTCTAACGATACAGTGTATGAATCACAGGAGGCTGATGAGGGGAGGACTGTTTAATTCTCTACCGATACAGTGTATGAATCACAGGAGGCTGATGAGGGAGGACTGTTTAATTCTCTAACGATACAGTGTATGAATCACAGGAGGCTGCTGAGGGGAGGACTGTTTAATTCTCTACCGATACAGTGTATGAATCACAGGAGGCTGCTGAGGGGAGGACTGTTTAATTCTCTAACGATACAGTGTATGAATCACAGGAGGCTGATGAGGGGAGGACTGTTTAATTCTCTACCGATACAGTGTATGAATCACAGGAGGCTGATGAGGGGAGGACTGTTTAATTCTCTAACGATACAGTGTATGAATCACAGGAGGCTGATGAGGGGAGGACTGTTTAATTCTCTACCGATACAGTGTATGAATCACAGGAGGCTGCTGAGGGGAGGACTGTTTAATTCTCTAACGATACAGTGTATGAATCACAGGAGGCTGATGAGGGAGGACTGTTTAATTCTCTAACGATACAGTGTATGAATCACAGGAGGCTGATGAGGGAGGACTGTTTAATTCTCTAACGATACAGTGTATGAATCACAGGAGGCTGATGAGGGGAGGACTGTTTAATTCTCTACTGATACAGTGTATGAATCACAGGAGGCTGATGAGGGGAGGACTGTTTAATTCTCTAACGATACAGTGTATGAATCACAGGAGGCTGATGAGGGGAGGACTGTTTAATTCTCTAACGATACAGTGTATGAATCACAGGAGGCTGCTGAGGGGAGGACTGTTTAATTCTCTAACGATACAGTGTATGAATCACAGGAGGCTGATGAGGGGAGGACTGTTTAATTCTCTAACGATACAGTGTATGAATCACAGGAGGCTGATGAGGGGAGGACTGTTTAATTCTCTACCGATACAGTGTATGAATCACAGGAGGCTGATGAGGGGAGGACTGTTTAATTCTCTAACGATACAGTGTATGAATCACAGGAGGCTGATGAGGGGAGGACTGTTTAATTCTCTAACGATACAGTGTATGAATCACAGGAGGCTGATGAGGGGAGGACTGTTTAATTCTCTACCGATACAGTGTATGAATCACAGGAGGCTGATGAGGGGAGGATGGCTCATAATAATGTCCAAAACATGGAGTGGTATTAAATACATGGAGATCATGTGTCTGATGTATTTGAAAACATTCCACTTATTCCACTCCAACCATTACCACTTCCTCCCCAATTAAGGTGCTACCAACCTCCTGTGGTATGAACGTAATCCTGAAGAAACATAATCTCCATGTCCTTCAGTTAGACAACTTTAAAAGACCTTTAAGAGATCGTGCCTTGTGTTTCATTCCCAGGCACACAGCCAGATGTGCATCCCCATATTAATCAGGCAGCAGTCTCTCTAATGAGGGAGAAGGATTAGCCTATCACTGTCTGGAGACAGAGGCTGATGGGGTGAGGGGTGGTGAGGCTGCTGACTGGGGTCTAGGAGAGGGGCTTACTTCTGGGTCATATTCATTAGGAACCAAACGGAAGAAAATGGACTGAAACTATGAGTGATTATACCTGAACACACCCAATATAAAAAAAGTGTCCTAATGAATACAACCTTGTTTTTGGGGGAGGGGGGTGTGGGGAGTGGTTGTTATGATCTTTGACCCTCTCCCCCTCTTGTTCCCTAGTGTGTCAGCATCAGAGGAGAGGAGAGAGGAGCGTGGGGAGTGTAGTGGGTCCAGGGTGGTGCCCTGTCCCTCTCTGAAGGAGGCGGAGAGTGCGTCTATCCCGTTACTGCGTCAGCGATGAGCAAATACACGACACGATGCAAACGCTCCGCTCCAGGGACCGGCCCTCCCACTCCGGGTATATAAGGGTCAGTCCTGCACCTTCAGGAGAAGTGTCCCGCTGTCTGTTCCAGCTGTACTCCCTCTACTGTACACTCCTCTCCTCTACTGTTATCAGACTGTTGAGCCCAGCCTGTGGACTGACTGAAGGTAATTGAACTTTGTGTGGCTATTTATTTTTCTAATTTTTCTGCTGTGAGGTCGCTGTGGTTATCAGTAAAGAAGCTGAACACTTGAAGCATGGGACTGATTCCTTGCACAATGGGTTCTCTACAATTGAAGTACAGGGTTTAAGTTCAGGTCAATAATCCAACTGGGTTCCAGTCAACTATGTGAGGACGTAATTGTGTTTTTCATATGAAATCTGTCTTGAATTCATGTAGACATTCATTCACTGTAGCTAGTTTGAGAAATGATGGTGTGTCCTGACTCCTGTTTAACATCTGATTTATTATTTCTGCCTGAATAAACCTTCCTTTGGAATGCTGTCCTATATTTGTTTTCATTCTATACAACCCAGACAGTTCTTGTTTGTTGAATCTACATGAAATATTCACTAGTCCATTGGTGGAATGAAGACATCTTCACCGGGAGAGAACTTTTCAATGGCTCTTTAAACAGAGAAGAGTCTGTTTTTTCTGCCTCTGAGGCGTCTTATGGTAGAAAAGTTAATTCTCCTGACTGGAAGCTGAAGAAGCCGATAACATGGATCGCTGCCTAATTGTGTTGGTTCTTTCCTCCAGGATTATATTTCAACAGGAAAGACTCATCCATCAGTATTACTTTCCTACAACTTATATGACTGGTCAATTCATATTGGGTGGGAAAGGGCACATTCATTTTGTTTTAACAAAATGTATTGTTTTGGCTAATTGCCTTCTACCCCTGTGCTGCATAATGCAACAAAAAAGTTTCAGCTGTGTCACGAGGAAACATATCATGGTATTCCCTGTAAAACATACATTTTTTTAATAGACTCAAATGTAATACAGATCTATGCAGAGATGTTAATTCATGTTCTCTTTTGATGCTAATCTTTTCTGATGTTCTGTCCATCTCTCTCCCTCTCTCTGTGCCCCCTCCCTCTCTCTGTGCCCCCTCCCTCTCTCTGTGTCCCCTCCCTCTCTCTGTGTCCCCTCCCTCTCTCTGTGCCCCCTCCCTCTCTCTGTGTCCCCTCCCTCTCTCTGTGTCCCCTCCCTCTCTCTGTGCCCCTCCCCTCTCTGTGCCCCCCCCTCTCTCTGTGCCCCCTCCCTCTCTCTGTGCCCCCTCCCTCTCTCTGTGCCCCTCCCTCTCTCTGTGTCCCCTCCCCCTCTGTGTCCCCCCCTCTCTCTGTGCCCCTCCCTCTCTCTGTGTCCCCTCCCTCTCTCTGTGCCCCCTCCCTCTCTCTGTGTCCCTCCCTCTCTCTGTGTCCCCTCCCTCTCTCTGTGCCCCCTCCCTCTCTCTGTGCCCCTCCCTCTCTCTGTGCCCCCTCCCTCTCTCTGTGCCCCCTCCCCTCTCTGTGCCCCCTCCCTCTCTCTGTGCCCCTCCCTCTCTCTGTGCCCCCTCCCTCTCTCTGTGCCCCCTCCCCTCTCTCTGTGTCCCCTCCCTCAGCAATGAATGCAGGCATCTGTGTATGTGTACTGCTGGCTGCGTTCTCTGGCAGCAGTTTGGGGCGCCCATCGCACTCGCAGGATGAGGACAAGCCTGAGCCCCCCCAGCTCGACAGCGTTATGTCTCCCCAACACACACGCCACACCCGTTCAGCACCCTCCAGTGGCCAGCTCATCCCCTTCTCCAAACCGGCAGAGGACGAGGCAGAGGACCCCGCACCAGCCTGCGTGAACTACTGGGAAGATTGATATCCAGGAAAGGTAAGCCATGGCATCTGTTACATGTTTGTTCAAATAAAATAGACCAATGTTAAAGGTTTGTTCCTAAATATCATATTCTAGGGTTGTATGTTATCACAATCCTGGTATCCCTCACTCATGAACTAAGTCACCAATTATATTAAGTCATGTATTAAGTCACCGTATTCTCTATGTAGTGCACTACTTTGAACAGGGCACATAGCACTCTGATCAAAAGTAATGCACTATTTAGGGAATAGGGTACCATTTGGGCCTCAGGACAGTAACCTTGTATGAGTTTTGGATTGGCATCATCTCCACTCTGATAGCTTTCCCATCTCTATAGTTAAAGCACTTTTCCTCTGAGAAGGAAGAGAAGTCCCACAGTACGAGAGACAGCCATGGAGGAGAAAGTTGATAGTGGGAATTATCCAGACTGAGAGGAGGCCTTCCCTCCAGTGGTTTTCATCACGTAACAGAGAGATGAAGAAATATAAGATTGTTAGAGAAAGAAAGCCTCCCTCCATCCTTCCTCTCTCTCCTCTGTCATCATTCATCTCTCTGGGTGTTGTCACAATCCAGTCATGGCTGTGTCATGCTGCTGTTGTCTGGCCCTGCTCAAACTGGACTTTTAGACTTTTAGAAACAATCAAATAAATGGCTATATTTTGCCATTTTAAAAGGACCTCTACAAACGTTGTGTAGGTTAGTGCGGTTTGTAGATATCCTTAACTCCTCTGAAGAGGGCCAGAACATCTGTACACATAATAATGAACATTTACACACAGAAGTACATGCCAAAGAATGAAACGGTCAGTGTCTCCAGTGGATTCATAATGACGGCCGGCACCAGTCCCTGGGATGATGCTGAGCGGATGTTGCTGAGCGGATGTTGCTGAGCGGATGTTGCTGAGCGGATGTTGCTGAGCGGATGATGCTGAGCGGATGATGCTGAGCGGATGATGCTGAGCGGATGATGCTGAGCGGATGATGCTGAGCGGATGATGCTGAGCGGATGATGCTGAGCCGATGTTGCTGAGCAGATGTTGCTGAATGGTCCCATCAGATAGCTAGCCAACACTGATTTAGTCAATTAACAAGTGCTCATTTGTTTTAATCCAATAGTTCTTCCCTGATCCCTGGAACATAAAATGTTTAAGAAACATGTTCTGATCCAACATACCAAGGCGTTGTGTTATCCTGATCCCAAACAGTCATAAGGATGGGATGCTTTCTAGGAATAATTATATTATGTTCTTTCATCTAATGATACAATCAAATGAATAAGGTTATACCCACAGGAGACTCCAGTGCCTGTTACAGTAGAGATGCTGTGACATCAGTCTCTGTGCCAGACAGAAATATATATTATATCCATGAGAATATAATGTAGTATTTAAAAGGGCAATCTAGGATTCAAACAATGCACAAGCACCATTTCTTTGGTAAAAAGCTGAAGGATTGTGCTGGAGAAAAGTAACCCCTCAAATTCCCTGCTTTCAGGATCATTGCAGAGGAGCTCGTCTCTGAGCAGCAGAGCCAGTGGTCCGGGTCCCAGCCACAAGATAAAGGACAGAGACTACCTGGGCTGGATGGACTTCGGACGCCGCAGTGCAGAGGAGTACGAGGAGTACTCCTCATAGAAACAGACACCACTAAATCCATCTCAATTATCAGAAAACTAAAAAAATCATTGTCCCCAACAGCTAGATTTATTATGATGTATTTGATGTAAATGTGTTTGTAAAACTGATATGAAGCAATATATATATATACAGTACGTAAACAGATTTTTGAAAACAAAAAGGTTTGATGCTTTTCTTACATGTACCCTATACACAGTCCCATGTCCTTAAAACACACAGACACCTAATCAGACAGATTTTGTAGTAGAAACAACCAAGTCTGCATTATATATAACATCCTTCTCCATAGTGTTTCCAAACACTAAGGCCTTGGGTTCATTGTATTCCTAAGTGCCATGCAGTCTAGTGCGTTTAGTGGGCTCATGACTTGCTCTATTTGTCATTTACAAATAATGTTACACAACGGCTCATCTGACTCATATTTGCTCCCCCATTATGCTGGACCACAGTTGCCACACATTGTTCACAGCTCTAGTCATCACTGAGCCACAGGGATGCAGCAACATACAGCAAGATCCTCCTCTTAATGCAGAAGGTACAGGGAGGTTAGACCGTGAGAGACGACAGTGGGTGTATTAGCAGCACACACCATTTAGGTCTGAAAGTGATACCTCCCTGAGCAACTTGTCTTCTTATGGACCCACTGTACCTACAGCAGCCCAGCACATCACTCGGACTGAATTAAAGAGCAAGAGCATTTTTGTTCCTGAGCCGTCCTCCAAATCTACTTTTTCAGACACACGGCCCTAGAGTGTGATTTTAGCGGCAATAACAGAGGCAATATCACATCTCAGTCACTAAATAGATCAACCGGAACACACAGGAGACAAATAGAGCCTGGGTTTTTACATTAGACAAAGCACGCAGCTTAACAAATATTGGATGGAGTACCACTTGGGTGCATTGGAGACAATGGCTTGGCTTGGATTGCACTGTTGTGAGCATAAAGCTTGGCTAGCGCTGCACTAATGCTAGCGCAGGTGTCCCTCAATGAGCTGATTTAATTATTTGCGACAGGTTTTCGTTGTGGGATGGGAGGCAGGAGGCAGAGGGAAGGTGGAGGAGGGGAAGCAGAGGAGGGGAGAAGGGAGGGTGAGGAGGGGAAATGGGAGGGTGAGGAGGAGGATGAGGGGAGGATGAGCGGATGTGGAGAGGAAAATGGGAGGGAGAATCAGGAGAGGTGAAGGAGGGAGAATGGGGGCAGAGAGCAGGCAGGGGGAGGATGAGGGGAGAAAGAGGATGAGGGAAGTGGAAGAGAAGAAGAGGATGAGGAGGAGGATGAGGGGAGGTGGAGGAGAAGAGGAGGATGAGGGGAAGTGGAGGAGAAGAGGAGGATGAGGGGAGGTGGAGAAGAAGAGGATGAGGAGAAGGGGAGGATGAGGAGGGAGTAGGGAGGGATCTGTTGCATAATAAAGCATGGCAATAAAATACAGAAAAACATGAAACATCTGCTGCTGCTGCTGCTGGGCAATTACATGTATTGGTGCCCATTTACAACAGACAGTGGCTAACTGCTGGGTCCACATTAGGCTCAATGAGATGCTAGAAGGTTGGGACTGGGGATGGTGAGACCCCACAGGGAGACAGTGATTTGACAGGCCTAGAGAGAGATGGCAGGTAGGGGGGATTATGTAGGACCACTAAACATTTCAGAATACTTGTGCAGATCCCAAAAAGGATGAATCATTTCAGTTCCTTTAATATATTTTTCTGAGCATTAACAATCTTCTTTGAAGTCCATGATAATGCAAGTCAAACGTCAATTTGATCATCAATTTGTTTGTAAGACACCAAAAATATCACTAAGAAAATGTGAATATGTTGAATAGAACAAGAGCTCCAGCATATTTCATTGAACGACCTTATAATAATGCATATAATACATCAACATAAATAAATAATTCCCCCTAAGACCTCTAAGGGAGTGGAATCATGGCCATTGTCACCATTGTACAGCACCCCTGTAGCAATTAGGGTTAAGTGCCTTGCTCAAGGGCACAGTGACAGATGATTTATTTCACTTTGTCGGCTCCGGTATTCGAACCAGCAATCTTTCAGTTACTGACCCAATGCCTTAACCATGAGGCTACCTGCTACGCTGGATCCATCTGTGAATATCAAGTGGCTTGTTGTTCAAGTGGATGTGTGATCATACCAGATGTTCCCACTAATTACAAACAAAAGAGGACTTCCTTGAACATGGAGAAAGGGGCACTGAAAGAGCACTTAGGGGAACAGCTGAATGGGGGTTTATTTCTGCTGCTGTCTGTAGTAATGGACCCTCAACACAATGCACTTGGTTCCAACAACACTGAAATTCTCAAATAGTCATCTAATTGCATGAAACTGAGGCCAAGATCTTTCCCATGTGAACACGTGTTGTAGCTCGGTCCATATTGTCCTCATAAAGCTGTGTGGGCACCAGTATGGTGAAACACCATGAAACTGAGGACAAGATCTTTCCCATGTGAACACGTGTTGTAGCTCGGTCCATATTGTCCTCATAAAGCTGTGTGGGCACCAGTATGGTGAAACACCATGAAACTGAGGACAAGATCTTTCCCATGTGAACACATGTTGTAGCTCGGTCCATATTGTCCTCATAAAGCTGTGTCGGCACCAGTATGGTGAAACACCATGAAACTGAGGACAAGATCTTTCCCATGTGAACACGTGTTGTAGCTCGGTCCATATTGTCCTCATAAAGCTGTGTCGGCACCAGTATGGTGAAACACCATGAAACTGAGGACAAGATCTTTCCCATGTGAACACGTGTTGTAGCTCGGTCCATATTGTCCTCATAAAGCTGTGTGGGCACCAGTATGGAGAAACACCATGAAACTGAGGACTGTAAGTCGCTTTGGATAAAAGCGTCTGCTAAATGGCATATATTATTATTATTATTATTAAGATCTTTCCCATGTGAACACGTGTTGTAGCTCGGTCCATATTGTCCTCATAAAGCTGTGTGGGCACCAGTATGGTGAAACACCATGAAACAACAGTTGTCAAGTACATGTCTTCAAACACGGTTCATTATCATGAGGATTTCTGGTGATTTGTGCTCCAAACATGATGTTATTATTTTGTCTGTAGTGAACTCCAACCAACACTACATAGACAGATAAATAAAAGACATGAAAGCAAGCAGGTCATATCAATTGTTTTATTGATAAAAGCCTTTTTGCAAATTGGTGCTCTTGAAATTCTGGAACACAAAACCCTTGTTTTTAAACCAGTGTTCTGACCACTTCATGGCCTGAACAACATTTTTGTCCCTTATATATATATATATATTCTAGTTTATTAAAAAAGAGTTAACATGGCTAAATGCATTGCATACATACCATTTACAATGTACAAGTAGTATAATAATAATTCCCTTTGTGGTTGAAATGCAGTAAAAGCATCATTTAAATCAACAGACACACATGGACTTCATATTTTCTGCTGTTAATCAATACATTCAAAGGCTTTTCAAGTTACACACAATGTCAGCAAGGACCAATCTCTACTTTTGTCAGAAGTTAATGATAAATACTAGGCGTTTCTTCTTTATTTCAACACATATACTGCATCTATCCAAGATGTAATGAGAGCTCATCTTCTCTGCAGTTCAAGTTAAAACTCGAGGAGGAGGATAACCTCAGAACACAAAGCAGTTGTCTGCTCATACCAGGGAGGAACCAGACAGATCAGTCAGTCCAACAACAATGGAACTATGTAAAGTATGAGGCACTAGGACGTATTCCCTCCAGCTCTCCATTCCACAACTTCATTTACAGTACAGAGGCTTTAGTTTAAAGCTAACAGTTCAGTCACCAAAGCTTGTTACCAGAAAGATGAAAGTCAGAAGAAAAATCTAACTTGTATAATGTTTCTCTCATAAAAGTCAACCGCGTCCATTCCAGAGAACTCTTCTACACACCTTTTGTAATGGGAGACAGCAGTTAGTGGGCCCTGGTTGAAATGTCCTGTATATCTGATTATCACCTTAACCAAATGACTCAAGCCTTTCTTAGACTATATAGGCCTATAGGTAAATCTTTCAACAACTTTATACACACACACATGCTCACATACTCGCACTGCACACAAATGTCTATAAATCATGTTGGTCTGTTACAATGTATCCAAGTTCAAACCACAGCCTATTCATTCACGGCAAACATCCATGCATCCCTCTTGGCTTCAAGTGTGGCTCCTTCCCACTCTTTATTTGGATCAACTTTGAGGTGAATAACATGTGTTGTTGCCCAGTATTGTGCTAGCTAGTAGTATGAATACTGTACCTCCAACATTTCGTTTCCTCAATAAAGGTCTTCGTTATGTGCATATTGTCATGATGTCACTGAACACCCTTAAATACCAGTTAAGGTGTGATCGTTGGTACTGCTTGCCACTCATTAGCTAATTAACAGGAAGAGACAGTGCTTTATCTCTACATGTATACGTTTGGACCTGGGAATAAAATAAATAGATGTTTAATATGAGTTTACCTGGGCTTGGAAGCGCTCCGTTTCCTAAACAGATAACAGGTGCTACAGTACATCTTCAGCCTACCGATCTGCAGGGCCAATCAACAACTAAACAATAACACATCAAGGTACTATTTACTGAGGCTTGTAAGCAGAGAGAAAAGAGGACAGAGGAGAGAGAGGAAAGGAGATGGAGACAGAATAGAGCGAGAGGACAGAATAGAGAAAGAGGACAGGAGAGGAGAGAGAGACAGAATAGTGAAACAGAATAGAGAAAGAGGACAGGAGAGGAGAGAGAGAATAGAGAAAGAGGACAGGAGAGAGAGAGAGAATAGAGAAAGAGGACAGGAGAGGAGAGAGACAGAATAGAGGAGAGGACAGGAGAGGGAGACAGAATAGAGAAAGGGGACAGGAGAGGAGAGAGAGACAGAATAGAGAAAGAAAGACAAAATAATTAGCATTGATACAAAATGCACTGTAAAAAGAAAGGGCATCTCTTTCAGGCACAGAGTTGATTTGTCACAGACCGGGGACTCATACAGCAGCTATATATACATCCAACTCATCTGACAGGTGACAGACAGAAGAGAAAAGTCAACATTCATTCACCCATCATTGAGACTAGTCTGTCTGGGGAGCTTGGAGGAAGAAGCCAGGAGCATGTCTGTGGGGCTTTGGGGCCCCGGGCCCTTCATAGCCATGCCGGCCCCTACCATGGCCGGGTAGCTGCGGTTACGGCGGATGCCTGCGTTCAGAGCGGGGCCGAGGCCCCCTATGGGACTGGTCACCACAGAAGGGCAGAAGTGGGAAGGGCGGTGGAGGCCGCTGAGGGGCCCCAGCATGGTGGGCCCCGTGGCCCCTGATAAAGAGGGGCTGGCCCCAGCCACGCTGAAGCGCTTCCAGCTTGTCCACCAGCTTCAGATTGTGGACGCTGACGTCAGTCTGACACTCGCTGTCTGCTGACTCACTGCTCTGGGCCTCTGCCCTCACCTCCTTCAGGATGGAGCTGGCCGGCTTCGATGCCAGGAAGTTGTCATAGGGCGGGGCGCTGGGACTGAGTTCGAAGGGGCCAACGGGGCTGCTGGGTTTGGCACATAGGGAGCGGTGGGTTGGGGAGTTGGGCGGCGTGGAGGGTAGGGTGTCAGGGGGCCGCGGCGGTAGAAGCGACGGTAGCCCCCCAGTGGGGATGGAGGTGCTACAGTCTGCCCGGTCCCAGCTCTGAGGGTTGTAGACTGCTGCAGAGATGCCTCGCTCCTGGAGGAGCCGCACCAGACCTCCACTAGTGCTCATGGTCTTGGTGGAGTCTCTCAGGTTGGTGAAGGACTCGGCTGCCAGGCTGAGGCGACGCGGGGTGCAAGGAGTTGAGCAGGGTGTAGATCTGACGCTGCTGCTGCTGGTCATGACGCAGGAGGCAGTAGGGCCCGACATAAGGCTGAAAGAGGGAGATGAGAGGGACACACACAGAACGTCACACACCGCTATACAGTCAGAAATACAGTCAGCTATACTGCTATACAGTCAGCCATACAGCCATACTGATATACAGTCAGCCATACAGTTATACAGTCTTCCATACAGTCAGCCATACTGCTATATAGTCAGCAATAGTCAGCTATACAGTCAGCTATACAGTCAGCCATACTGCTATACAGTCAGCCATACTGCTATACAGTCAGCAATAGTCAGCTATACAGTAAGCTATACAGTCAGCCATACTGCTATACAGTCAGCCATACTGCTATACAGTCAGCCATACTGCTATACAGTCAGCCACACCGCTATACAGTCAGCCACACCGCTATACAGTCAGCCACACCGCTATACAGTCAGCCACACCGCTATACAGTCAGCCACACCGCTATACAGTCAGCCACACCGCTATACAGTCAGCCACACCGCTATACAGTCAGCCACACCGCTATACAGTCAGCCACACCGCTATACAGTCAGCCATACCGCTATACAGTCAGCCATACCGCTATACAGTCAGCCATACAGTCAGCCATACTGCTATACAGTCAGCCATAGTACTATACAGTCAGCCACACAGCTATACAGTCAGCCACACAGCTATACAGTCAGCCACACAGCTATACAGTCAGCCACACAGCTATACAGTCAGCCACACAGCTATACAGTCAGCCACACAGCCATACTGATATACAGTCAGCCATACAGTTATACAGTCTTCCATACAGTCAGCCATACTGTTATATAGTCAGCAATAGTCAGCTATACAGTCAGCTATACAGTCAGCCATACTGCTATACAGTCAGCCATACTGCTATACAGTCAGCAATAGTCAGCTATACAGTAAGCTATACAGTCAGCTATACTGCTATACAGTCAGCCATACTGCTATACAGTCAGCAATAGTCAGCTATACAGTAAGCTATACAGTCAGCCATACTGCTATACAGTCAGCCATACTGCTATACAGTCAGCAATAGTCAGCTATACAGTAAGCTATACAGTCAGCCACACCGCTATACAGTCAGCCACACCGCTATACAGTCAGCCACACCGCTATACAGTCAGCCACACCGCTATACAGTCAGCCACACCGCTATACAGTCAGCCACACCGCTATACAGTCAGCCACACCGCTATACAGTCAGCCATACAGTCAGCCATACTGCTATACAGTCAGCCATAGTACTATACAGTCAGCCACACAGCTATACAGTCAGCCACACAGCTATACAGTCAGCCACACAGCTATACAGTCAGCCACACAGCTATACAGTCAGCCACACAGCTATACAGTCAGCCACACAGCTATACAGTCAGCCACACTGCTATACAGTCAGCCACACTGCTATACAGTCAGCCACACTGCTATACAGTCAGCCACACTGCTATACAGTCAGCCACACTGCTATACAGTCAGCCACACTGCTATACAGTCAGCCACACAGCTATACAGTCAGCCACACTGCTATACAGTCAGCCATACTGCTATACAGTCAGCCATACTGCTATACAGTCAGCAATACTGCTATACAGTCAGCAATACTGCTATACAGTCAGCAATACAGTCAGCCACACCGCTATACAGTCAGCCACACCACTATACAGTCAGCCACACCGCTATATAGTCAGCCATACCGCTATACAGTCAGCCATACCGCTATACAGTCAGCCATACCGCTATACAGTCAGCAATACTGCTATACAGTCAGCCACAGTCAGCCACACCGCTATACAGTCAGCCACAGCTATACAGTCAGCCACACCGCTATACAGTCAGCCACACCGCTATACAGTCAGCCACACCGCTATACAGTCAGCCACACCGCTATACAGTCAGCCACACCGCTATACAGTCAGCCACACAGTCAGCTATCCTGTTATACAGTCACAAATACAGTCAGCTATACTGCTATACAGTTAGCAATACAGTCAGCTATACTGCCATACAGTTTGCAATACAGTCAGCTATACTGCCATACAGTTTGCAATACAGTCAGCCATACTGCTATACAGTTAGCAATACAGTCAGCTATACTGCCATACAGTTAGCAATACAGTCAGCTATACTGCCATACAGTTAGCAATACAGTCAGCCATACTGCCATACAGTCAGCCATACAGTCAGCCACACAGCTATACAGTCAGCCACACAGCTATACAGTCAGCCACACAGCTATACAGTCAGCTATACAGTCAGCCACACAGCTATACAGTCAGCCACACAGCTATACAGTCAGCCACACAGCTATACAGTCAGCCACACAGTCAGCCACACAGTCAGCCACACAGCTATACAGTCAGCCACACAGCTATACAGTCAGCCACACAGCTATACAGTCAGCCACACAGCTATACAGTCAGCCACAGTCAGCTATCCTGTTATACAGTCAGCAATACAGTCAGCTATACAGTTAGCAATACAGTCAGCTATACTGCCATACAGTCAGCCATACAGTCAGCAATATAGTCAGCTATACTGCTAGCCATTGCGCTATACAGTCAGCCATTGCGCTATACAGTCAGCCATACTGCTATACAGTCAGCCATAGAGCTATACAGTCAGCCATAGAGCTATACAGTCAGCCATAGCGCTATACAGTCAGCCATAGCGCTATACAGTCAGCCACAGTCAGCCATACTGCTATACAGTCAGCCACAGTCAGCCATAGCGCTATACAGTCAGTCAGACTGCTATACAGTCAGCCATAGCGCTATACAGTCAGCCATAGCGCTATACAGTCAGCCATACAGTCAGCCATAGCGCTATACAGTCAGCCATACTGCTATAGTCAGCCACAGTCAGCCACAATGCTATACAGTCAGCCACACTGCTATACAGTCAGCCACACTGCTATACAGTCAGCCACACTGCTATACAGTCAGCCACAGTCAGCTATACAGTCAGCCACAGTCAGCTATACTGTGTATACAGTCAGCTATACTGTGTATACAGTCAGCTATACTGTGTATACAGTCAGCTTTACAGTCAGCTATACTGCTATACATTCTGCCACACAGTCAGCTATACAACCAGCTATACAGTCAGCTATGCTGCCATACACAGCCATACAGTCAGCCACACCGCTATACAGTCAGCCACACCGCTATACAGTCAGCCACACAGTCAGCTATCCTGTTATACAGTCACAAATACAGTCAGCTATACTGCCATACGGTTAGCAATACAGTCAGCTATACTGCTCTACAGTTAGCAATACAGTCAGCCACACAGCTATAGTCAGCCACACAGCTATAGTCAGCCACATACAGCTATACAGTCAGCCAGTCAGCTATACTGCTATACAGTTAGCAATACAGTCAGCTATACTGCCATACAGTTAGCAATACAGTCAGCTATACTGCCATACAGTTAGCAATACAGTCAGCTATACTGCCATACAGTTAGCAATACAGTCAGCTATCCTGTTATACAGTCAGCCATACCACTATACAGTCAGCCATACCGCTATACAGTCAGCAATACTGCTATACAGTCAGCAATACTGCTATACAGTCAGCAATACAGTCAGCCACACCGCTATACAGTCAGCCACACCGCTATACAGTCAGCCACACCGCTATACAGTCAGCCACACCGCTATACAGTCAGCCACACCGCTATACAGTCAGCCACACAGTCAGCTATCCTGGTATACAGTCACAAATACAGTCAGCTATACTGCTATACAGTTAGCAATACAGTCAGCTATACTGCCATACAGTTTGCAATACAGTCAGCCATACTGCTATACAGTTAGCAATACAGTCAGCTATACTGCCATACAGTTAGCAATACAGTCAGCTATACTGCCATACAGTTAGCAATACAGTCAGCCATACTGCCATACAGTCAGCCATACAGTCAGCCATACTGCCATACAGTCAGCCATACAGTCAGCCACACAGCTATACAGTCAGCCACACAGCTATACAGTCAGCCACACAGCTATACAGTCAGCCACACAGCTATACAGTCAGCCACACAGCTATACAGTCAGCCACACAGCTATACAGTCAGCCACACAGCTATACAGTCAGCCACAGTCAGCTATCCTGTTATACAGTCAGCAATACAGTTAGCAATACAGTCAGCTATACTGCCATACAGTCAGCCATACAGTCAGCAATATAGTCAGCTATATAGTCTGCTAGCCATTGCTATACAGTCAGCCATTGCGCTATACAGTCAGCCATTGCGCTATACAGTCAGCCATAGCGCTATACAGTCAGCCATAGAGCTATACAGTCAGCCATAGCGCTATACAGTCAGCCATAGGGCTATACAGTCAGCCATAGCGCTATACAGTCAGCCACAGTCAGCCATACTGCTATACAGTCAGCCACAGTCAGCCATAGCGCTATACAGTCAGTCAGACTGCTATACAGTCAGCCATACTGCTATACAGTCAGCCATAGCCATACAGTCAGCCATACAGTCAGCCATAGCGCTATACAGTCAGCCATACTGCTATAGTCAGCCACATACTGCTATAGTCAGCCACAGTCAGCCACACTGCTATACAGTCAGCCACACTGCTATACAGTCAGCCATACTGTGTATACAGTCAGCTATACTGTGTATACAGTCAGCTATACTGTGTATACAGTCAGCTATACTGTGTATACAGTCAGCTATACTGTGTATACAGTCAGCTATACTGTTATACAGTCAGCTTTACAGTCAGCTATACTGCTATACATTCTGCCACACAGTCAAAAAAAAAAAAAAAAAAAATGCCATTTAGCAGACGCTTTTATCCAAAGCGACTTACAGTCATGTGTGCATACATTCTACGTATGGGTGGTCCCGGGGATCGAACCCACTACCCTGGCGTTACAAGCACCATGCTCTACCAACTGAGCTATACAACCAGCTATACAGTCAGCTATGCTGCCATACAGTCAGCCATACCGCTATACAGTCAGCCACACCGCTATACAGTCAGCCACACAGTCAGCTATCCTGTTATACAGTCACAAATACAGCCAGCTATACTGCCATACGGTTAGCAATACAGTCAGCTATACTGCTCTACAGTTAGCAATACAGTCAGCCACACAGCTATAGTCAGCCACACAGCTATACAGTCAGCCAGTCAGCTATCCTGTTATACAGTCAGCTATACTGCTATACAGTTAGTAATACAGTCAGCTATACTGCCATACAGTTAGCAATACAGTCAGCTATACTGCCATACAGTTAGCAATACAGTCAGCTATACTGCCATACAGTTAGCAATACAGTCAGCTATACTGCCATACAGTTAGCAATACAGTCAGCTATCCTGTTATACAGTCAGCAATACAGTCAGCTATACTGCCACCACAGTTAGCAATACAGTCAGCTATACCGCCATACAGTCAGCCATACCACTATACAGTCAGCCACACAGCTATACAGTCAGCCACACAGCTATACAGTCAGCCACACAGCTATACAGTCAGCCACACAACTATACAGTCAGCCACACAGCTATACAGTCAGCCACAGTCAGCTATCATGTTATACAGTCAGCAATACAGTCAGCTATACTGTGATACACTCAGCCATACTGCTATACAGTCAGCCACACCGCTATACAGTCAGCCAGTCAGCGTACTGTTATACAGTCAGCTATACTGTTATACAGTCA
Source organism: Oncorhynchus gorbuscha (assembly GCF_021184085.1). NCBI lineage: Eukaryota > Metazoa > Chordata > Actinopteri > Salmoniformes > Salmonidae > Oncorhynchus > Oncorhynchus gorbuscha. The sequence goes on from NW_025747654.1 coordinate 40,992, forward strand.
GCCACACCGCTATACAGTCAGCTGTCCTGTTACAGTCAGCCATACTGCTATACAGTCAGCCACACCGCTATACAGTCAGCTATCCTGTTATACAGTCAGCAATACAGTCAGCTATACAGTCAGCAATACAGTCAGCCATACTGCCATACAGTCAGCAATATAGTCAGCTATACTGCTAGCCATACTGCTATACAGTCAGCCATACTGCTATACAGGCAGCCATACTGCTATACAGTCAGCCATAGCGCTATACAGTCAGCCATACAGCTATACAGTCAGCCACAGTCAGCCATACTGCTATACTGTCAGCCATAGCGTTATACAGTCAGCCACACTGCTATACAGTCAGCCAGTCAGCGTACTGTTACAGTCAGCTATACTGTTACAGTCAGCTATACTGTTACAGTCAGCTATACTGTTACAGTCAGCTATACTGTTATAGTCAGCTATACAGTCAGCTTTACAGTCAGCTATACATTCTGCCACACAGTCAGCTATACATTCTGCCACACAGTCAGCTATACAGTCAGCTATACAGTCAGCTATACTGTTATACAGTCAGCTATACTGTTATACAGTCAGCTATACTGTTATACAGTCTATACTGCTGTTATATACTGTTATACAGTCAGCTTTACAGTCAGCTATACTGTTATACATTCTGCCACACAGTCAGCTATACAACCAGCTATACAGTCAGCTATACAGTCAGCTATGCTGCCATACAGTCAACCATACAGTCAGCCATACCGCTATACAGTCAGCCACACCGCTATACAGTCAGCCACACCGCTATACAGTCAGCCACACAGTCAGCTATCCTGTTATACAGTCACAAATACAGTCAGCTATACTGCCATACGGTTAGCAATACAGTCAGCTATACTGCTATACAGTTAGCAATACAGTCAGCCACACAGCTATAGTCAGCCACACAGCAATACAGTCAGCCAGTCAGCTATCCTGTTATACAGTCAGCTATACTGCCGTACAGTTAGCAATACAGTCAGCAATACAGTCAGCTATCCTGTTATACAGTCAGCAATACAGTCAGCTATACTGCCATACAGTTAGCAATACAGTCAGCTATACCGCCATACAGTCAGCCACACAGCTATACAGTCAGCCACACAGCTATACAGTCAGCCACACAGCTATACAGTCAGCCACACAGCTATACAGTCAGCCACACAGCTATACAGTCAGCCACACAGCTATACAGTCAGCCACACAGCTATACAGTCAGCCACACAGCTATACAGTCAGCCACACAGCTATACACTCAGCCAGCTATCCTGTTATACAGTCAGCAATACAGTCAGCTATACTGTCAGCCACTCAACCATACTGTTATACAGTCAGCTACACTGTTATACAGTCAGCCAGTAGCGTACTGTTATACAGTCAGCTATACTGTTATACAGTCAGCTATACTGTTATACAGTCAGCTATACTGTTACAGTCAGCTATACTGTTATACAGTCAGCCACACCGCTATACAGTCAGCTATCCTGTTATACAGTCAGCAATACAGTCAGCTATACAGTCAGCAACACAGTCAGCCATACTGCCATACAGTCAGCAATATAGTCAGCTATACTGCTAGCCATAGCTCTACACAGTCAGCCATACTGCTATACAGTCAGCCATACTGCTATACAGTCAGCCATACAGTCAGCCATACTGCTATACAGTCAGCCATAGCGCTATACAGTCAGCCATAGCGCTATACAGTCAGCCATAGCGCTATACAGTCAGCCATAGCGCTATACAGTCAGCCATAGCGCTATACAGTCAGCCATACTGCTATACAGTCAGCCATACAGCTATACAGTCAGCCACAGTCAGCCATACTGCTATACTGTCAGCCATAGCGCTATACAGTCAGCCACACTGTTATACAGTCAGCCAGTCAGCGTACTGTTATACAGTCAGCTATACTGTTATACAGTCAGCTATACTGTTACAGTCAGCTATACTGTTACAGTCAACTATACTGCTATACATTCTGCCACACAGTCAGCTATACAGTCAGCTATACAGTCAGCTATACTGTTATACAGTCAGCTATACTGTTATACAGTCAGCTATACTGTTATACAGTCAGCTAAACTGTTATACAGTCAGCTTTACAGTCAGCTATACTGCTATACATTCTGCCACACAGTCAGCTATACAGCTATACAGTCAGCTATACAGCCAGCTATACAGCCAGCTATACAGCCAGCTATACAGTCAGCTATACAGCCAGCTATACAGCCAGCTATACAGTCAGCTATACAGTCAGCTATACAGTCAGCTATACAGTTATACAGTCAGCTATACTGTTATACAGTCAGCTATACTGTTATACAGTCAGCTATACAGTTATACAGTCAGCTAAACTGTTATACAGTCAGCTAAACTGTTATACAGTCAGCTTTACAGTCAGCTATACTGCTATACATTCTGCCACACAGTCAGCTATACAGCTATACAGTCAGCTGTACAGTCAGCTATACAGTCAGCTGTACAGTCAGCTATACAGTCAGCCATGCTGCCATACAGTCAGCTATGCTCCTCAGCTTTGACAGACACAGCCAGAGCCTAGACCACACAATAGATCCTTCTAGAGCCTAGACCACACAATAGATCATTCTAGAGCCTAGACCACACAATAGATCCTTCTAGAGCCTAGACCACACAATAGCTATTCAATAGGTTGATTTTAGTCTGACCATCATTGATCATCAATGTTAGTTTCCTTTTTTAGCACACAAACTGATGCAGACTAGTACAATAAAATGGAGCTTCCTGGTACAATGTAAATGAACTAACCAATCACTGCCCATATCAATATCAGATCAAATAGAAAACAATATTAACACCTCACTGACTATTTGATTCAGAAACCAACAGACAAATCAATGGGACACTTTGACAAGGTTATCTGGATGTTACCCCAAACACATGCTATTTCAACCCCAGATAACGTTTCCTGGAAAACCCCCAAAGGAAATCAGAGACACAGTGCTAACACACCGGTAATTATACAAACCAGTGTTATGAACACTGTTCCAAACATAGTTCTGGAAGCAATGAACACCCACAAGCTTTTAGCATCAATCATCAGACCACAATCAAGTTGTATGAATCAAGGCCAGGGCCCAATCATTATATTATGGAAGACATTTTCATCTGATCGTCATTGATTAGAGTCTCAGCCCGTTGGGGCAGAGCTGTTCTAGATTTGTTTGATTGACAGTTGGCAGGAGGGGGGTTAGAGGGTTTAGAGACCAAAGGAAGCAGAATAGTTAGAAGGGGACAGCGAGGCAGGCTTTGTTATTCCCCGGAACAACCCCAACACTACAGAGTCAGACCCCAAATCCCCTACAATGAGGCCACGCTACTAGTCATGTGACATGCGACAGGTCTCACCCACAGGGCGGGAGGGGGCGTGGCTCAGTGGGCCTGCTGCTCTAAATCAGCCTTCAGAACAACATGATAGAGAGCGGCTTCCTCTTCCTCATCACATGACCTGGAAGGGATGGGGGCAATTCAATACAATTCAATCATCTTTATTCAGGAGGGGCAATTATAGCTGTCAGACAGTGGGCATGTGTTAAACACACCATGGCTCAGCCAGGGCAAAGGAAAACGTACTTGTGAATGAAATCAAGACTAACTTAGATTAATAATATGAATTACTGTAAAATCTAAGTCACTATTTCCTTCAGCAATATGGGTTTATTATGATCCTCTCTGTATTATCATTCTCAGCCCAATGCTGAAAGCCAAGGAGTTTCCACTGTCTGCAGTGGTAGCGGTTGACAGACACTGCCACCTAGTGGCTACAGGGTACACTGCAGTGTCAGCATGCATCTCCAATGGCACTCTTTTCCCTATATGCTGTATAATATAATAATAATATATGCCATTTAGCAGACGCTTTTATCCAAAGCGACTTACAGTCATGTGTGCATACATTCTACGTATGGGTGGTCCCGGGGGATCGAACCCACTACCCTGGCGTTACAAGCGCCATGCTCTACCAACTGAGCTACAGAAGGACCACGTGAGTTGCACTGCTTTGGTCCAGGTCCCACAGTGGATAGGGAAGCCATTTGGGACTCCACCAGTGTGGGGTAAGAGGGTTGTCTAACCTGGGGGTGACTCTGGTCAGCCTCGTCTGAGGGGTGCATGATCCGACAGGTGGTGAAGGTATAGGTGGAGCTGGTGTTGGACATGCATTTACCAGGGAAGTGGTCTGTAGACAGGAAGAGAGAAGAGAGGGAGAGAGAGAGAGGGGAAGGGTAGAGGGTTAGTATTGGGCAGAGGAACCAATATTCTTTTAAACACAAAACTTAAAATCAGACACTCAAAGACAGAGTGGATGGTTTAAAGCTGCATCAAATTGCAAAGATGAACCGCTGTATTTTTGCCTGAAGAAGCCGTTTTAAACCACTGAAAACAATTAGATCTCAATGATCTCAGCAGATTCCTAATATCCCAGGCATGAATTAGTGTTCCACTCTAACATAGGGATTCTCCATAGGGAACACAATGCAGGTTGAACTAAAAGCACTGGAGAGAGAAGTGGTGTGTTGACTGTTTGGAGCAGTGTGTGGACTGCAGTGTTGACTGTATGGACTCTGCAGTGTTGACTGCTTGGAGCCGTGTGTGGACTCTGCAGTGTTGACTGTTTGGACTCTGCAGTGTTGACTGTTTGGAGCCGTGTGTGGACTCTGCAGTGTTGACTGTTTGGAGTCGTGTGGGGACTCTGCAGTGTTGACTGGAGCCGTGTGTGGACTCTGCAGTGTTGACTGCTTGGACTCTGCAGTGTTGACTGTTTGGAGTCATGGTGGGGACTCTGCAGTGTTGACTGCTTGGAGCTGTGTGGGGACTGCAGTGTTGACTGTTTGGAGCTGTGTGGGGACTCTGCAGTGTTGACTGTTTGGAGCTGTGTGGGGACTCTGGTGTTGACTGTTTGGAGCTGTGGGGACTCTGCAGTGTTGACTGTTTGGAGCTGTGTGGGGACTCTGCAGTGTTGACTGTTTGGAGCTGTGTGGGGACTCTGCAGTGTTGACTGTTTGGAGCTGTGTGGGGACTCTGCAGTGTTGACTGTTTGGAGCTGTGTGGGGACTCTGCAGTGTTGACTGTTTGGAGCTGTGTGGGGACTCTGCAGTGTTGACTGCTTGAGCTGTGGGGACTCCTGCAGTGTTGACTGTTTGGAGCTGTGTGGGGGACTCTGCAGTGTTGACTGTTTGGAGCTGTGTGGGGACTCTGCAGTGTTGACTGTTTGAGCTGTGTGGGGACTCTGCAGCTTAATGTCAAAGGCAGGAGATGAGGTGAAATTCACACCACTCCATAATCATTCCTAGAAACAGGGTCATGGACTGAACATGTTTCCCAAATGGTCCCCTACTCACTATATAGTATACTACTTTTAACCAGAGCACTATGGGCCATGGTTGAAATAGGTCATTGTATAGGAATAGGGGGCCATTTGGGATGACAGTAGTGTCATGTGGACTGGACAGCTGTGAGAGCACGTTGTTAACAGATCACGTCATCTGATATCACGACAACCAAACCACAGAGACCTGGACACTGGCCATAGGTTGTACATATTCCATCTGGAGAGTGTGTGTGTGTGTATGTGTAATACGTATATACTACATCACTATGTAGGTTTACACTAACATAGGACATCTCTAATACTTGGCTTTTTGAGTGTTCTTCATGCCTTTGAGATGAAGAATGTTGTGATGGAAGACGAGAACAAAATCACAACAACATGATTTGACACCAGATGGGACACAAATGACTTGAGTGGACAGGAAGTGGTGATCAGAACTGGAGAATTCAAATGAATCTGAATTTGGAAGGAAGGATCTTGAGATTTTAGGAACCGTGCAAATATGAGGTGGAGATTAAACACAATACTGAAATAAATTCAACTCAATACACTCAAAAGGGGTATGACAGTAGCACACGTCTGGATGAGGTGGGTGTGTCTGGACGAGGTGGGTATGTCTGGACACGTCTGGATGAGGTGGGTGTGTCTGGACGAGGTGGGTATGTCTGGACACGTCTGGATGAGGTGGGTGTGTCTGGACGAGGTGGGTATGTCTGGACACATCTGGATGAGGTGGGTGTGTCTGGAGATGTGTGCATGAGCGTGGAGGGATCGGGGACCGACGGGCAGGCGAGGAGGGGATGGCTATGGCCAATGAATGCCCCAATATCCTGAGGTAGAAGGGAGGGCTAGGGACGTCCGGTGCCTGTGTGACCCATTTAGCAGGCTCCCTCACCGGGCACCCCGTCAGCGGCTGCAGCCTGATCCTGGTTCTCCTGGTTCTTGCTGTCTGGAGGTGCAGGGGGACGACAGTGATGTGCTGCCTGGGCCTGTCTCGCCCTCTTCCCTGGCTTCTCCCTCTGGAAGGTTGTTGTTGATGAATCTGCCACTGCAGGAGGAGGAGCAGGAGGAGGAGCGGGTACGGAGGCCCTGCCGGCTGAGGATGGAGATGCCACTACAGTCGGGGGTAGAGCCTGAGACAGACAGGTGGTCAGACCTCCACTACCTCAAAGTCCTCCTCCTCAAAGTCAGTGAACAGGTACATGTGCTCCAGGTCTAGTTCCAGAGGACGGAAGCCCTTAGTGACCACACCAGGCCGCGTGTCCAGGATCCCACCCAGGTTGGGCTGGGCCAGCTGCTGCCACTGGCAGGGTGGTCGAGCCTGGAAGGGAGAATATCAAACGTTAGACACGCATATATTATTAAAGTGTAATGATAATGTAATAAATATGAGCATATATTATTATAGTGTAACGATAATGTAATAACTATGAGTATATATTATTTATATATTATTATAGTGTAATGGCAATGCAATTAATCTCAGTGTAATGATAATGTAATAAATTATAGTTACAATGATAATGTAATTAATCTGTGTATTATTATAGCGTAATAATGTAATAAATGGTAGTGTAACGATATTGTAATAACAGTGTAATAATGTAATGAACTCACAAGTGTTGATTCATTGTGCATGTTAATAGTGTTGTCACCAGGTGGCACTAGAGACCCAGATTAGATACTCTACTAGATGTTTCCTACTACTGTATAACCTGACAGTGACTACGTCCCAAGAACTTATTTTATTTGGTTAATTGTGTGCTTCATACCTGATGTATAAGTGCATCTATCGAAGTCAACACAGAATCCAACTTGTATTTCAAACAGTTGCATTCAGGTTCTTTCAGGAGATATAACACAAATGTAGCAAATCTCTCGACAGCTTTTTGAAGATGCCTGATATGTTTGGAGATGATTTGACATGGACATTAGAGTAACAGGCTGTATGGCTGTTTAATGTAATCTCTCCTTGATAAAACATAGGATGAGAGGCACAGGGCCTCAACGATGCCGTGGAAAAGACCAGCAACAGGTCTGGATTTGCTGTGCATGATGATAACTAAACCAGGTTAAACTAATGTGTTTGGCAGGGCTAGAGGTGGGCCGGTCTAACTAAGTAAAGGCTCAGACACACCAATAACAGTTTCTGAACTTGGCATATTTATTATGTAGAATCACTTAAAGAGTTTTGCAGGCAGATGTCGACAGCGGGTGGTCCCTAAACACAGCGTGCTGAACGATCAGCAGACGTGGGACTAGATCCACATTCGGTGTGATGTGTGTGAGCCTCAACTAACTGTAGATGTGGAACCAGCAGCGGGGGCTGGGTGAGTCAGAAGTAGAAGGAGTACTGTGTCAACCAGCAGCAGGGTGAAAGGTGGTGGGGAGGAGTCACCTTCCAGTGGCTTGACGATCTCTGCAGCTTCTCCGGCAGGTAGGAGGCGGGAGCTGAATGAGTACCCAGACCAGATGGAAGGGGTGGGTTCCTCCCCAGGGACATGATGCTCTCTGTGGGGGTCATACTGCCGTTGTACACCTCTCCTTCTCCACCAGCCCCTGGAGCTTTCCGATCCCTCTCCCTCCTCGAAGAACCGCCGCTCAGGTAGTTGTCCCGTCGCAGGGAGAGACGTCGCAGGGCTGCTTCCAGATCCTGAGAGCCCGGTGTTCCAGGGGTCCCTGGTTTCTTGTTGGAGTCATCCATACTGGGGGGGATAGAGCAGAAGACAACATGAGTCATGGCCATCAACCTGCATTTGCTGAGGACAGGAGAAACTGTGTACATTGTATTTATTTATTCAATCTAATCCTATTCAACGCTACAAGTCTATCAAGAGGTCCTATAACTGGTTCGCTGTACTCAATGAGACATACATAACAACGTACATAACAACGTGAATAGCAACAAGACTGGCTGATGACATCAACAAAAAAGTCAACAGTTATTTGCGGCTGTCAAACTTAATAACAAAAATCACCAATGGTCATTTGACATCAACACAAAACGTTTTGACTTTCCTAGCATTATGTGCAGGGCCCACAACATAATCAGTTGTTACAGGAGAAACTGTTTGGTTGTATTGTACCATGGTTGCTATGGGAACTAGTAAAGACAAACTTCTTCCTTTTTCTCTTGGTTTACACAGCAAAGCCATGGATATTGCTGTCAGTGGTGTTGTTGTAGAGTCAGCAAAGTGCTTAGTAACCCTAACCCTGATCTATTCAAATTACAATGATAGCAGATATGCATTCAGGAAACCATGGGA